>NC_031969.2:33431947-33641947 GCF_001858045.2 Oreochromis niloticus | reverse complement strand
GTGAGACCCAATCAGAGCTCTGCTGTTAGAAAAGCAGGATTTCATGCAGCTCAAAGAAGAGAAATCACAAAAGTTCCTCCATCATCAGGACCTTTGACCTTTTGCTTGGTTACCAGCGGTGAAGTTCACGCCTGCTCCTTTACATGAAATTCTCAGATATTTATCTGAGAAAAAATGATATTTATCTGAGAATTTAAAAAATGAAGATGAGGATAAGAAGGGTCCATATATAAGCTATTCTGAGGTCCAGTCAGGTTAGCTGATGGGCGGCGTGGGCTCAGGTGAGCCTGACTGGTTAAAATAACCCGCTACCTGCACAGGAAACAGAGCGCTGCACGTATCAGCACTGACTCCAGGATCTCTGAAATGTAAAACAATAAAAGAAAAAGCTGAATTTTCTGGTTTTTGTGCGTGGCGGTCGGGGAGCAGCGAGTCTTCTCGGAGCCACATTTACAGCCTCGCTCGGATGTGTTTGGCGTCTCATTGCAGGGCCAGATGTCAGGTGACCTGGTTTGCTGTGAGTTCAGGCCAAACACGCCGCTGGTGCCGGCAGGTTCTTCATGCATGAGCAGATCTGCAGCTTCACTTCAGAGAAACAGCCTTTCTTTACGTGATGAAACCCCAAAACGCCTCCTACCTTATTTTCAGTTGTCACATAATGTAGAGCACAGCAAAAAAAATAGTTCCCCTGTGGTTGTGCGCATGGAGAGCAGGTTTTCTTACACCTTTGTGTTTATGGCTGTCTTCACTCACAGCAAACAATAAAAACAAACACACAAGAGTGTTTACGTAAAAAAAGCTCATGTTTTAATCTCATATTTTTAGAACTGTAGCTGTGAAGACTCTTAGAGTTCTTATTCATGACGTGGTGCCGGAGCGCTGTGAATGAGAGTAAAATAAGCAACACGTTAGAGTGATGGAGTTAAAATGAGCAGCAGGCTGGTGTGTAAGCCTCCAGCTGCAGCTCAAAGCCTGTTTGCATCCTGTTTGAGCTGCACATTGAAGCGCGCTGACAGTTTGATGGAGCTGATTATCAGGACTTTATCTGAAGACTGGAACATGTGACTTCCTGAAGTTCAGTCGTCACCCTGATGATGCCAGAAAACCTGCAGCACAGTGTTTCTACTTGACTTTAGTTTTTCTACTTTCTGTTGAGAAACGCAGGATCCTCCTGATTCAGTCAGACTCAGCGTCTTCATTCCAGCTCCACAGATCAGCGCTGTGGTCTGGACTCGGGCCTGGTCCGGCTTTAGTCTGGAGCTTTTGGACTTTCTGACAAATTAAAAATATCTTTACCCTTTGAAAATATGAGTGCTAATTCTCATTTTCATTTTTGCTGCTCTCGACATTTTTGTGTATTTTATTGCTCACAGTTTGATAATCATGAACAAACAGAAACGTGAGGAGGTTAGGGTTAAAAAATCCTGCTGATCACGTAAAGGTCTCAGAAACTCAGGAATCATTAGGATTCATGAGTTAGTGCTAAAGACTTAGACTGGTTATAAACCATTACAGATACTTATAATCGTTATACACTGGTTAAAATGGGTTATAGACTGGTTACAGATGGGTTAGAACTGATTATAGACTGTTGAGGACTAGTTATAGACTGGGTGTAACTGGTTATAGATGGTATATAATATTATAGGGTCTACCTTACAGTATAAAGCGCCTTGAGGTGACTCTTGTTGTGATTTGGTGCTGTATAAATAAAACTGAACTGAATTGAGTAACTGTTTATATCTGGTTATAGACGGTTGAGGGATGGTTAGAGATAGTTATAATGTTGTAATGGGTTATAGAATGGTTATAACCATTATAGACTGGTTATAATGGGTTATAACTGGTTATAGACTGGTTGAGGACTGGTTTTCAGCCACTTTTTGTTTGATTTCCAAACGTGGGCTGGGACTCAGTCTTGGACATGGGTTTTTTTTTTTTTTGACTGATTTTGAGCTGACCTAGTTTCGTGTCTTCTGGGTTTGGACTCGGTATTAAAGGTGATTTGAGACCCAGTTTCAGACTGGGGTTTACACTGACTGGTTTCTGACTGAAGTTATTTTGGACTTGAATAAAAATAAATTTCAAACAAATTTGTTTTGGCAGAATCTTGAAAGACGTGACAGAGCTTTTGTGAATTCCGGGGGGGGGTGTCTCTTTTGTCTGTCTGTGTGACTTTAGACTTTCAGATGTGGCTTTGCTCTTGGTTTCAGCCTAATTCACTGACCTAATTTTATCTTTGGTTTGATCTGATGCGGTTTCAGGGATTAGGTTTAGATCCACCTTTGGACGGATTTCTAACCTGGTTATGAAGATTTCAAAACATATTTGATCAATTTCATGGATTATTGGCAGTTGAAGAAACTGATGTAAAGCATCATTAGGAAGATGATGGAATAATATGAAAGGATATAATCGTTCATGAGCTGAGTTTGATTTTGAGCTTTGAGGTGTGGTGCATGATTTTCACTGATAATATTTGATTTTTAGCTCAGAAACATGTGCAGCTCAGATAAAACTGATTATTATCAGTCAGTTCGTTTCCCTTCCACAGCTGTGACCTTATTAGACGAGCTTCTGTTTGCTGACAGAGTTTAATAAAACCTTTCGGGGGTTTTTGTGGCGGGCTCTACATTTGCAAGATGGCGGCCTTCCTTGCTGCAGTGTGGAGCTGATGTTTGTGAGATGCAGTAAAAGCTGCGAAGCCGAGGCCGGAGATGTTCGTCTGAGTCGGGTTTCCATCATCGTGTTTCCTCTGAAGTGTGTTTCCAGCGTTCGGAGCCGGCCGGCCTTGTTTACTGGAGACTTTTGGGTTTGCAGGGCAAAGAAAGCGAGCAGTACCAGTCAGTCGCACCACGTGGTGGATGGTTTTCCTTCCTGTGTGACGCACCCCTGAGAGCAGATTAGCATCACACTGTTCTTTGTGATAACTCAGGAAGGTAAAAACCACCAGTTATTTAAGAAAATAGGACAGCCGGTTTCATTTGAACAACTCGGCTTCCTCGTGTTCATGGCCTCGTGTGATGAAGACGAGCACACGAGCGTTTGTCAAACTCAAACTTACTTGTTATGACAAAATGAGTCCGATTATAATGTGAGATGAGCTTTCCTGGTTGTTCCTGACAAATTTGTGAAAATCTGTATTTTGTATTATGTGTTGGTGCAAAAGAGACCTGCTGTCAATGACCTGCAGACACCTTAGAAAATCAAACTCTACCAAACCAAACTTCAGTAACGTAAACTGCTCTCTGTTCAGTTTCAGTGACTTGTTGTGGAGCGACAGAGGCCGCCCACTAATGTTAGCTAATGTTAGCTAATGTTAGCCAGATTCCTGTGGCCGTCTGTACTTCATCTAAATGATGACGGTACATCATTTACATGAACTACACAGTGAGACCTGAGTATGTCAAAGTGTGACTTTAGTTTGGTCCTTCAGGTCCGAGGTCATCTGATCCCACAGAGTCCGGGCTCACCGACGCACCGCCTGTACTTGTGCTGGATGAAGATGCTTCTTCACGTCTGTGGGTGGATGTTTGGGTCCATGGTGTTGCTCCAGCAGGAATTTGGTGTTTGTGATGTGATGTAACATGTACATTGCCCATCAGAAGCATCGGTATCAATTTTCAGATTCATGTCTTCTGCAGGTTTTCCTTTCTTTTTTCTGACCTTACTGCAGGTAACAGTCAGAGTTGAGCGGGTGCAGCAGCCCTCAGCTCTGCACACATGCACTTTTCCTCCAGTGATGTAGAAATGTAGCATGAAACCGTTTGTCAGCCAGACCACAAAGGTTTCTGGTTTTTATGTCTCATCCAGCGCAGTTCGGGTCGGCGTTATGAACCCGAGGAGGACGGCTTTGATCACACGACTTCTGAACATTTAGCTTCAAAATCTGAATTAAACTGAAGCTTTTGTTTTGTGTTTGAAGCCAGTGGAAATTTGACTTGTTTGTGCAGCTTCATTGGTGGAAGTTTCCAGTTGTTGTGTTCAAAAGCCGAGAAAAACCACAGAATGAAAAACACCAAACTTCCAGAGAAGAGACGGCTCGCGGTAACAATCCTCCACGCTCACGTTTAAAGACTTGTTGTTGTGAGGAGCAGGTTTTTCACGGCTGAGACTCTCTGTTTTTTATTCTCACCAGAATGTGTGTGTGCACGTTTGTGGGACACTTCCTGCTTCCTTTTTTAGCATTAAATGGTGAAACACAATCACCGGCAGAGAACAAGAGCTCATGTGCTCTGCAGGCCACGGGTCACCGGACGCCCGCTTCAGATAAACAGGCTCAAACTAGAAGATGCTACCTTTAAAACAAAGTCTCCAATATTTTGTCCTCCTTCTGTAAAAACTGAAGAAAAAAAACACTCGTCTGTTGAAATGAGTGGATTAGTCCAAACCCTAACCATAACCCCAGGTGGGTCAGCACTGACCTGACGCAGGTTTACGAGTTTAATCCAAACAGAATAAAAGCACTCGGTCAGCGAATCCTTCACCCGAGGGAATTTTCTTCCTTTCAGGTTCAAAGAAAGTCCGGATCAAAACGTGCTGCTTCGTCTTCACACAGTTTCCTGAGATTCAGCTTGTTGCCTTTTGAGTAACAAACAGCAGTGAAAACATGATCTGAAAAGGTTTTTCACTCAGAGTGGATTTATATTTTTCCCACTGCACTAACTAAAGTATCAGCCCGAAAAACGCCCCCACGCCATGACGCTGCCGCCGCCATGCTACATAGCTCGTGACCAGCTCATGACTCTGTGTATTTATATATATTTATATATATCATGATGAAGATTAAAGTTTTTATTGACTAAAGCAAAAACCAAGTTCCAGCCGATCGTCGTCACCACGAGCCTTGACCAATCAGATTGCTTTCATCTGATCCAGCCTTTGCTAATTCAGTCTAATTAACTCAGTCTGGCACGGCCTGGACTGCTCGACGCACCAGATGATGTGAATGCTTCTGTGAACAGGATATCCTTTTATTTGTTGACTGATTAGATCGATAGCAGATGTTCAGATGTTCACTGGGAGTCAGAGAGGCTGAGACAGTCTGAGCATGTGCAGAGGAGGGAGGGGGGATGATGACGATGGAGCTGCAGGCAGGAGGAAGACCTCAGCTGTTTGGTTTCCTGCTGTGCAGATTGATGACTGATAACAAAGTGAAAGTAAACTTCAGAATTTGAACCTCACTTTAGGCTCAAACAGACTTGATAAAGTTCAGGATTGTTTGTTCCAGGTTTGATCAAAGTCTGCTTTAAATAACTGAAGTTATTCGACCTCAGTCGTTCTTATCTGCAGTGACGGAGGTAAAGTTCTGACCTGCGATCTTCTCCTTTCCCTCTCAGATAAACCATGGACTTCTCCTGGTTCCTCCTCCTCGTGTCGGCCGCCGTCTTCGTCTCCATCGTCCTCCTGGCCGTCATCTGTTTGGACTGCAGGAACAAAGGTCCACTGCGTGGGTGAAAGTTGCAGTTGACACTGTATCAACCTGCGGCTAACCGCTGTTAACCACAGGCTGACCTGACTCGAGCACAAACCAACCTGTGGTTTTCAGAAACGCCTTTTATCTCTGACTCAGACCAGATCTTTCACACCCATCGTGTCCAGCACAGCGTCTTCTGAGATTTCTGCTTTGAGCTACTGACACATTATAATCTCTTTCTTTTCTCACCCATTAGGGTCCATCCAACAAACAGCTTCAGAAGACTACACGTAAGTGTTTTCATCTGCATCACAGAGAAACTTTACTTTTCATTGATGAGTCAAAGCTTAAAAACGATGATGTTTTTTTTCCAGATCACCTGAATTCAGAGTCATCCATCCAGGTAAGTCTGAAACATCAGTCCAACGATCCATGAACACGTGGTTTATTCTGCTCGGTCATACTCATCACCTTTACTGCACATTTCCACCTCTGTGTTTTTACTCTGTGCAGCTTTGCGTGATTCACACTTCAAAATAATCGGTCTCATTATTGCTCGTCTCTTTAAGCTCCTCTCTCCATGCCAACTTCCAGAAGCCTTGCGAGCGGCAGCATCAGCGTTGGTAAGCTTTGAAATCAGCCTGAGCTTTGGTCTGATGTGCATGGATTTTCTGTGTGCGTACCTTCAAACTGTGGTCACATTTAACATCAACACTATAACTCTGTGTGTGTGTGTGTGTGTGTGTGTGTGTGTGTGTGTGTGTGTGTGTGTGAGAAAGAAATTATTTCAAATGAAATAACTAATGCAATACAACTTTATTTGTATAGCACATTTAAAAACCAGCAGTACACCAAAGTGCTTCACAGTAATACAGTAAATTAGAGATAGGAACAATAACAGGGTCTAAACACACCAACAGGTGGAGAGCACTAATTAGCCACAGCGCAGTGTAAAATACAAAACACAACTCGACTAAGAGATTAAAATAAAATGATTAAAACTACATAAGGGAACATTTGCAGGATACAGGCACTAACTAGGGAAAGCTAGATTGAATAAATGGGTTTTCAATCGCGATTTAAAAGATAGAACTGATTGGGATGCACGAATAGCGGTAGGAAGATTATTCCAGAGTTTGGGCGCAGCTATGGCAAAAGTACGATCACCTCTGGTCTTCAGCCGTGACCTAGGTTGCACTAAGAGCAGTTGGCCCGTTGATCTCATTGCTCTCCTAGGAGTGTACAAGCTGAGAAGTTCAGTAAGATAGCTAGGAGTAATGTTATTTATCATTTTAAAGGTAAGCAATAGTATTTTAAAATCAATGCCATATTTGATGCGAAGCCAATGCAAGGATAGGGAAAACAAATGTAACTAGCTGATGTAATCTGCCCAGCTGGTTTGGTTTTACGGAGGTAAACTAAATAATAAAAACTGTGACTTTGAGCTTTTAGGAGAAACAGTCACTAAAGTTGTCCCCTCCCCGAGGATGGACGACTGCTCTTAAAAAAGGATACGAGTGCTTTATGTCACGGAGCTGAGAAACCTCTCTATGCTGATGATGTCGTCGTCTTTAACTCTGAAGATGATGAAGCTAACACTGATCTGTGTTTCAGCCCAGCCGACCCTACCCCCGAACCCCATCATCATTACAACCCCTCCACCTGACCCCCACCTGCGGCCTCCTTTGTAAGTCCCTCTGTGTTATGAGCGCACCTGGTTCAGGTGATGACCGTTGGCGAGCAGGAGACGCTCTCCTGGGAGCGTGCAGAGCTTTAGAAATGGTTGTGTGATGTGCACAGATCTTCTTGAAGGCAGATCTGGACTTTTTCCTTAAATACCGTTCTCTTTTTTGTGTTTCACAGTTCAACCAAACCTGAGCAGAGACCTTACACCCCAACAGAAACTGGTGAGCCTGTAAAGGACAACGCATTATTTAAGTTGTATTTTTCTGTTTTACCTTCTTACCCAAACCTATTGCTCTGTTTCTGTCCTTCAGAGAGCAATCCGAGTTATGAGAATCCAGGTACGGGTACACCCTCGTCTCTTTGCAGGCAGACCCATTTGCATTTGCACAGTGAGCCCAGCATCAGTCAGTCTGCAGAACAGATGAAGCTCAGATTATCAGATGCACAGACAGAGCTGTGGTCCAGATGATCAGTCCCATCTGAGCCGTTTTGGATTATAAAAGTCTCATTTTTGATGAGCCACGTGATTGGACTTTATGCCAGGAGTACACCGGCTTGTTGCTTGTTCAGGGGGACAGCTCAGAGTTCGGAAAGAGGAGTTTCGTGAAGATGTTTCACCTTTCAGGCTGCCGCAGTTCAGAACTGACATCTGATCTGAAAAGTTTAGACTGGTTGGTGCAGAGCAGGACATGCAGAGCTGGTTGGAGGAGGTGGAGGTAGATGATCCGCTGCGGTGACCTCTAAAGGGAGCAGCTGGGAGATGATCTACTTTTAATCTCAATATTGTGACATTTCTGTGTGAAAAACAAAAACTAGCGACTGACTTTCTTGACTTCCAAGACCTGAAGCTTCTCGGCCTCCCAAAGCGATTTATCAGTGAGACTTGTGGAAACTGTTAGACCAGATTTAATAGGTTTAACTCCGAGATCTTAGGACTTCTTTAACTTTGAGATTAGTTAAACTGGACCTGGTTATGGTTGTAGTGGACTGTTTAAGCTCTTTGGACTGGGAGAGTTGGTCTGGACCGGGATTGGACTGCAGACTGATTAGAATCTGGGATTTGTTAGATTTAACTCTTGGGCTTGTTGGGATGAACTCAGGAAGAAAACTCTGACCTTTGACCCCGTGATGTCAGTGTGCGGGAACGTGATGTTTAGCTGACTTTTGTTTTTCCACAGAACCTGAGAAGGACGTTGACGATCCAGCTGATAATTACATGTAGGTTTCCACGTGCAGCTTCCAGCCGGTGTTTGTACCTCAGTGATGACGCTCTGATCTGATCTTCCTCTTCTTCTGTGGTTTCCCCAGAGAGGTGTTACCCGACAATCCGGAGGAGAGCAAAGGACTCCCCGCGGACATCGAGAGCCGAGCCTCGACGCCCAGTTCAGGTACAGTTTGGATCTTTCATCATAAAACACGGATGTTGAGGAGTCACACAGAATGTGGACGGGAAGTTTTTCGGAGTTTGAACTCATCAGCTGTTTGTGCTCTTTCACAGATCATAATTACGTGAACCTCGATGGTAAGGCAACATACTTGTTCTTCTTCCACGGTGAACCTCAGCTTCAACGCGTTTCAGATCAAATGTTTCTTTTTCTTTTATTTAAAACAAAAACAAAACAGGAAAGTATGACAAGTTTTAAAATGTCTGAATGTCCTCACGCCAAAACAAGCAGCTGTTCAAACACAGAAGTAAGAATTCATTTTTAATCACGCTGCATCGCCTCCTCTGTCCTCTGCTCAGAAGAAGAAGACGACGACGACAAACTCGACTATCAGAACGTGGCACCAATAGGTATATTGCACTGTGCACCTGACCCTATGCTCCAACTTTCCGGTACCTTCCCCCGTCGTGCGACATATCAAAGTAAAGTTGTCTTCTTTTGATTGACAAATCATCAGCCAATAAGCTTCCCCGATAATCCTCCTGTGTGACAGAATAACTCACGGAATGTTTTTGGGGGCTTTTAAACACACGTGGTTATAAAAGGTCGGATGTTTGTCTTTTCTTCAGGGTCCACTCCAGGTTCATCCGCTCAGAGTAGCGAAGACGAGTACGAGGAGTCCAATTACGTCAACCAACCTGTAAGTTGAAGCGACTCGCCAACATTCAGCTTCTCATTGGAGACGTCGGCTCAGTCTGTCTTCTTCTTTTCAGATGGGACTAGTCAACCACTGACGGCCCGACCACAGCAAGCGTTCATCTTCCTCCACGACGATGTCCGACCACAGAGTTTTTGTTTTTTTTGTTTTTTTTAAAGCTGAACGACTGAGAAAAGAAACTGAGATGAAGACCTGAAACACCTTCCTCCCCACTTCCTGCAGGCTCAGCCGAGTCTGTCAGTGTGATCAGACTTTAAAGATGGAGGCGTAAAACTGCACATTTGAAACTGACTTCCACTTTGGCCATGAGATACCTGGAAACCAGGTAAATGCCAGCTGTGCTCTGGAGGAATCCATCCTGTTCCAGCGGCGTCCTTGGACCAAACAGGAAGTCAAGTTTTTCTTTGGTTTTGTGTAAATATCTGCTGGAGTGTTTTTGGACGTTTATGCTGCAGTTACACTCGGGAACCTGGCTGGAGACCGCGGTGCGACTCTGGTGCATCGACACGCCGACGAAAAGACCAGAAATGACATATAATCTGTTTACGGTGAGGATTTCTGTTTGTGTGGCGTATGCAGCCCAAACGTCACAGCTCTGAAACAAAAACTGCAAAATTACACACTCGGCAACTTTGGAGAGCAATAAAACCAGAATACAACCAGCCGAGCGTCCCTACGGCAGACGAGTCCGATCATCGCGGCAGCCCGTCAGAGCAACCGCAGACGGCCTCACGCCAGGCGATCTCTGCAGTCACCTTATTTAGTCGTTGCCACAACTAAATAAATTAAAGTAATAACCGGGCAGTCAGATTTTGTTTCCTCCTTAGTTGGTAGACTGTGTCCCATTTTCAAATCTGCTCCCCCTACAGGCTGGAACCAGAACAGGAAGTCCTCAGTGTTTGGTTGTGTGGCGGCTGGTCGCTGTGCAGGTTTCCCCGAGCGTCCTGCAACAGTCACCACAGAGTATTTATAAGTCATGAAGGTGGGAACACTAAATTAGGATCCTGTTATTCGCTTTTGTAGCAGCGACAAATCCAACAGTGCGAGGAGGCGTCAGATCAGTTTCTCTCCAGTGACTCTGAATCAGTCAGAGGTTTTTCATTCATTTTTTTAAATATTTGATTTAAATACGTTAGGTTTTATTTCATTGGTTAACTCTTTCTTTCACAGCCTCGGGTCATGAGGGGCGACATGTTTGAGCTTTACCTTGATGTTACTGACACCTCCTGAGAATGTTTTCATCCATCCAGTGTTTTTCATGTATTTATGTGCCGTTGCTGTGTTTGCTGTCGTCTCTGGGCCTGTAAAAATCTGAGTGTGAGAACAACAAATGTTTTTTAAAGAACTACAAATTAAATTTTTTAAAGAAAACCTGAATCTGTACCCGACTCTATCTGCTCTCAGCTGGAGGTTACAGTGCAGCTCCCGAAACTCGAACTCAAGAATCAAACTCTTTTGGATTAAAACCAACATTCACGGAGACAGAGCTAAAGTGTTTTCAGTGCTTTTATTAATAATGAACTGGTTTCGTCTGTAAAAAGGACCGAGGAAGAACGGGGCACACAAAGTTTCCACCAGTTTGAACGCCTTCAGTCCAGTTTCATGTCGGTGTGTCCAGACAGTCTCTGCTTACATATTAAAAATCGAGAAACTTTGCCTCACGCGAGGCGTTTCTGTCTGATCTGCTTTTTAAAAAAACATCCTGGTGAGGACGTCAACTCGTGTCAGGGCGTGCGGGGAATGTTACGAGCTGGAGGCGCCGCCGCCATCGTGAATCCAGCCGGCTTCAGTTGGCAGACGGGTGGAAGGACAGCTGCTGGGCGGGGTGAGCCTGAACCTGGACAGCTGGAAGACATGAAACACAAAAGCTCAGGATTAAATCCTCCTCTCAGCGTGGTCGGCCAGAGCGCCGACTGGAGTCAACCATCTCCCACTCGATGGCTCCGATGCACTCCCACATCTTAGATTAGGCTAATTATCATTGATTTGATTCATATTCTGATAATTCAGTGGCCAATGACGTTAACCCTCAGGTTTCCCTGCAGACGACCCGACCTTCAGCTCTCGACTTCGTTTGCTTAGCACCAAAGTTTCTGCTGTGAGTTTAATGCAAACCTGTGTTTGACTGTCACAGCAGCAGGAGCTGAGATTTAAGTCTGTGGGAGGTTTTTTTTCCCCTCACCTTGACCGGGTCCTATGTAGAAGTGCTGCGGCGCCCCCTGCTGGGGCGGTGGGCCATGCTGGGGGTTGGAGCCGCCACCCTGCTGAGGGGGGGCGTAGTGCAGCATGACAGGCGGGGGCCGTGGCCGGCAGCGTGGTGAGGTGCCGACATGGCGCCTGTTACGTGAGCCTGCAGAGGACAAACAGGAGAAAAGGGGGAGGTTTGAATCCGACAGCAGGGGGCGCCAAACCTCGAAGCTCAAAGGATGAAAATATAAACGTCTCACTGTTATTAATCAGCTGATTAATATTTTGGTTATTAAATGTTTTTATTTTGGCTGATAAACCATCCAGAACTCCATGTTTCACGTTTACCTCTGCAAACAACACACGGTGAGAACAGCTGATTCCTAAACCCGACTTATTCTCAGACTTCTGATTAATCTAAAGAACGGTTAAAGCGGCAGAAACACCTCCATGTTCAGTTTATCTCAGGCAGCTGCTTTTCCTGTTCACCTGTGTGAGCTGGCTGATTGACGGGAAGCCGTGGGTCAGCTGCTGGGGCGTGGGCAGGCCGTATCCCTGCATGGCGTAGGCGGCCTGCGGAGAGCCGTGGCCCGGCGGCAGGTTAGGGGGCGTGGGAGCCGACAGACCTCCGGCGTGAAACAAGGACTGAGGTTGAGAAGTGCCCTGACTCACCTGAGGAGTGTGAATCAATAAATACATTTAAAACATTTAGCAGAGAAAACAAACCTGACGTCGGTGTTATCAATCCACATTTTCTCCTGACTTCGAACAAAAGCTTCAGATTCGATGGATTAGTCATCGTTGGCGTCAGAATGCACCCACCTGAGCGTGTCCTGGGCTGGGGGTCGTGTGCTGGGGTGGGGGGTGACTCCCAGTGGGTGTGCTAGAGGGCTGAGGAGGATGGAGGGAGCCCGAGTGGTGAGTATGGATGGACTGAGGAGCTGAGAGACGAGAGAGGAGGAAGGATGAACTCTAATCAGCATTCCCACCTCACACAGGTGGGTTAAACCAGTCACACCTTTAACGATTTTACGCTTTTTTATTGTAAATCACTGTTTAAAAATAGTTTTCACAGAGGAAATGTCCACAATGACTTTATCATCTAAGAGAAATCGAACAGACCAGAGCTGGAACTGTGTAAAAACAAGTTGAACCACAAGATGGCGCCGTGACCTTTAACCTTTATTTAAGCAGACAAATAACAAGCATCTTCTTTACAACAGCAGCCCGAGGAAATGGGGATCGCTAAGAAGGAATACGTTAAACAAAGAGCACACATCTGCGATCCACTCTAAAACGCTGCCCCCTGGTGGTCAAAGTCCGGTTTAAACTTCTACCACTTCCCTCTGTTTTTTTGCACGATCTGTAAATGTTATTGGTCTTTATGCAGACGACATAATGCAACCACACCTCCAGGGGTGTGAAACATCTGGCCCAGAGCCCAGACGAGGCCTGTCTGAGGGTCCAGTCTGGCCCCCTGGATGCTCTGCTGAGAGTGAAAACTGAAGAGGTCAGCCCAGATACTGAGCTTTCTGACCAGCAAACCCCAACAGGTCTCCTCCACCCTCATCCTGAACCCCCTCCTCTACACCACACCACAGTGAGAGACTGTAGGGAGGAGGTGAAGCACATGACTGGGTGGGGTTCTCACAATAACCTGCTCTTTGACACCACCAAGACCAAGGAGGCATCCATCTGTCACCCCGACACTCGTCCCCACCCACTCCACCCTGCCTACACTCTTCTGCATGTATTTGAGCTCATCTCTAATCTGATATTATTCCTGATGTGTTGATGTCAGCTTCATCACAGAGGAGTCGAACGCCACATCAGGTCAAACAGTCAGAGGCCTCAAATCTGTCTGAACCACAAAGACGTCGAATCTTCTGTTCTGAAAACAGTTTGAGATTTTGTGCCTGTAAAGATTCTCAGAGTCTCCAAACGTCCTGTTTTAGCTAAAGACACGTTCAGACTGATAATTGAATCTACTTCTTTACAATAAATATTTACTTGTGTGGGTTATTAAGCTGAGGTTTTAGCTTCCAACCAACTCTGAGCTGCATGTTCATCATGAAACAAAAGGAGATAAATTTGTGTTTGTTTACAAGAAAATCTGAAGCTCAAATTTTAGCATGCGGCTCCTTTCTTACCGTACATGGCCTGTTGGGGGCCCGGCGGGCCGTCAGCCTGCCCGGGGAACTGAGGGCCTGGAGGCCCGATCGGCTGAGCGGCCCCGGAGGTCAGCATCCTCGCTCCCTGCAGCATCGAGTAAATCGGCTATGATTAAAGAGAGAGGACAAAGTCAGCAAGACGTTTTAAAAAGCACAAAAGACGAAATGTGAACTCCTCTTCCTGTAAATGTTTCCGTAACAGTCACAGAGACATCAACAGTAAGCGAGCGGCCCGTTACTGAGGTCGCGTGCTTGTTTTGTATTAACTGCACGATAACACATCTCACAGAAACCTGGTTAAGTGACAGGTGAAGAGCACGCTGCAGTTACCTGTCCGTGGAAGTGTGGGGGCAAGGCCTGGATCACCTGACTGTACTGCAGGTAGGACTGGGGGTAAGGAGAAGCCACCAGCTGGGGCCCTGCTGCCGAGGCCGAGATCATGGAGGAGGCCGGGGAGCCGTGGTGCTCCGGACGTGGACCCCCGACCAACCCTGGAGCAGAAGAACCCACGAGTTCACTGCAGAGCTAACTTACACCTGGATCACTGAACTTAACCACCTCCTCAATAAATTTGGACATTTTAAGGTCCAATGATGAAACTGCAGGACTAACAGACACACACAGCGTTTCTGTGTTTTTCAGTTTCCTGATCTGAACTGGACGAAGCAGGAAAAAGAAAAGCGACGATCGGGGAAGCGGTCGTTTCTTCCTCACAGTGACACCAAATATGAAGGCGTGTGAGTGCGGCGTGTACCTTTGGGTCTGGGGTATTTCCCCTGACTGATGGTCGACACGGTGTACTGATACAGCTGAGGAGCCTGAGGAGGAGACAGGACGCCATTACATCACATCAGTGTCATCGCCAACCCCGCCCCCTGAGACGGACATTTAAATAAAAACACACCTGGATGGAGTGTCCCTGCAGGGGGATGGGGGAGATGTAGGACAGGTAGTGTGCAGGTGGGCTGCTGTAGATGGCCCCTCCTCCTGGCTGTCCCGGGCCTGGGAGGATCATGGCGGGGCTGGGCGGGGTCGGCCGAGGCGGGGCGGGATTCGAGGAGGGTTTCTGCGAGTCACAATGAGTGGCATATTTGAGAAGTCTGCACGAAGCGCACGATTCGGGCGTGACCTCTGAGGACTTACCGCAACCACGTTTCCTTTAACGGGAAGAAACTCCTTGGCGTTTGGATTCAGCGTCGAGTTTTTCACCTGCCTGAAAACATCAGAACCACAGAGACGCGTGAAAACGTGTTACAGCGCCATCACAATGTCTTTACATTTGCTACTTGCTTCACTCACACTGCAGTCGGCGTCGCCGTCTCCGCGCGCTCGCTGCACAGCTCCCCTCCGATCGGGGTCGCCGTCGGCCCCTCCGTCCCTGAGGAGCGGGGGCCAGGTGGAGCTGCAGGCAGCAGGGCAGCAGGTGCTGAGATGGGTGGAGCTACCTCTGTAGCCACGACGGGCCTGGGTGGGCTGGGGGACGACAAGGAGGAGGAGGAGGAACAATCCGTGGAGGGGGTGGGGCTGTCCTGAAGGGTGTCTACAGAGGCGGGGCTCACCAAAGGGGAGGAGCTCGCCTGCAGCTGAGTGACAAAGAAGAAGACCTCGAGGTGAGACTAACGACTGCAGACGGCTCCATTTCATTTCTTCTTCTTTTTTTTTTTTTTTTTTTTAAACTGACATCACAGCAGGTGACATCATGTGACCACCGTGATGTCACCTGCTGTGATGTCACCTGCTGTGAGATCCCACCAAGCCTCAAACTGGCGTACGAGTTTATTTGTTTATTTTTTTTAATAAACAGGATTTCACAGTTTGAAGCCAGTCAGGCAAACTGAAGAACACCCAAAGCGCAGGACCCCTGAGAGCGAGCTTTACCCTGAACTCTTTGCCAAACTTGCGGAGCTCCTCCAGCTGAGACCTCTGCTGCACAGACGGAGCTGCGAACAGGAAGAGAGGCGGTGTGAGGAGGGCTGACGAAGGCAGAGGCAGGCGGGTGGAGGTTTTTGTACCTTTGCTGTTCTTGCCGTCCTGTGGAGTGGGCTGACCTTCAGGCGGCTCTTTGGCGGCGTTGCCCAGGACTTCACTCACTGCAGAGGAACACGTTAGCACGCAGGTTTCACACAGCGGTCTGTGAGCGGCTTCAAACACACCAACATGCACGCAGCGCTGCACACGCGACATAAATAAATCAAACATCAGCTCACCGTCCACGGGGAAGAGGAGGGTGGGGCCAGTGGGTTTGGTGGTGGTGGTGGTCGCCATGGTGACAGTGGAAAGGGAGGAGGAAGCAGGGTCGACTGACGGAGGATCCTGAGGAGGGGCGTCTGGTTTCAGAGTACGAGACGCTGGAGGACAGAGAGACGAGGAAGAGGAGAAACAGGTGAGCATCCAGGAGGAAGGAAGGAGGAAGCTCAGCTCAACTTTTATTCCCTTTTGTGTGTGTGTGTGCGCGTGTGTGTGTGCGTGCGTGCGTTACCTGCAGGCGTGGACTGGGAGTTCGAGGTCCGCAGCGTTCTGTTGCTCTGGAATCTCTGAAGGGATTTCGGAGACATTCTGGATGAAACTGGAGACGATCAAACATAAACGTCAGTTCATGATGTGACCACAAGAGGAGCTGCTCGACCCCCCCCCCCCACCCACACACACACACACACACACACACACACACACACACTTCGTACCACCGTTTACGGACGAGCGCATGGTGTCGGTTAGCGCCTGCGGGTGCGAGCGCGGAAGAACGTGGTTGGTGTGGGGCGGGCTGCTGGCGGCAGGTGGGCTGCTCTGTGATTGGCTGGGAGAGCAGGCGGTCCTGAAAGACATAGGACTGCTCCTATCAGAGGATGGTTTGGGGGAGGAGCAGCTGGTCGGGAGGTGTCTGGAGGGAGGCGGTGCTGCTCGGCCGGAGGCCCCGGGTCTGATGCTGCTGGCAGACGGGCCAATCTCTCGAGCCCTCTGAGGGAGGGGGACGTACTTCGCCTCCCTGGGAAACAAGAGGGAGAGAAACAGGAAGTGAGAGCAGCTTCAGGTCGGGAAAACATCTTGGGAATTTCTGAGGTAAATTCAGGCAGGAAAGTTTGTATTTTGGGAATTTTGGGTATTTTTAAAATATTTTATTATTTTCTGCCTCGCCAGGTGCGCCGTGTTCCCGTTACCTGCTCGTGGAGGTGAACCCGGGGCTCGTCCTCTCCTCCCGCTCTCGGACCACCGAGCTGTATTTGTCCTCCTCGCTCCTTCCCTCGTCGTTCTCCAAGGAGACGCGGCGGCGGTACTGCAGGCTGCTCTCGATCTCACTGGCTAGCTGCGCCGCCCTAGCCTCCCGCTGCCGGTACACCTCCGAGTTCCCCCTCTCCAAAGGCATGCTGGGAAAAGCATGACAGAAGGAAGGTGAGACCCTCGTTTAAAATCATGAAAACTGGGACACTGACGCTTCACAACATGTGTGAACATTTTTATATTTCACGTCTGGCAGACGGAGACACAGCTGGTGAAACTGAGCCTTGTAAAGGTTCGTTTACTTACGTGTACATGGAGAGGCTTGAGTCGTAGGTCGACTTCACACCGTACGCTTCCTCGTTAAACTTGAACATCTCGTTGGCGTCCCAGCCGTTCGACTGACACAGAGGGGAAAAAAAACCGAATGAATCGGAGATGTCTCATTTCAGCGAGGTACTCCACGTGAACCCAACAGGAAAATATCTTCAAAATCAGCAAGAGCAGTGCTGACAAGCCAAAAGCATCGGTTTGTCCTAAATAATAAAACCTTTCTTTGGAAATAATTCTGCTTCATTTGTTAATAAAACTGTACGTTTGAGATTTACAGGTAAGAATCCATCTGATTTGTGTTGTTGGATTTCAAACATTTCAGTAAGAAATTATTATTGTGAAATCGTCTGCTCGGTTCAGCTGTGAGAGAACGGCCTGAAACAGAAGCCGCAGTTCCTCTAACGCCCACCAGAGGCAGCAGCAGAGGTCAGAGGGGGTGCTGCAGGTCAACGTAAAACTTTCCCTTCGTAAATTAAAAGCTTCCTCACCGTGTCCGAGTCCAGGTCGAAGCCGTCTCCGTTTCCATCCCCGTCCCACCGCTGCAGCACCTTCTCCCGGTGCTCCCCGTTCAGCCGCGACGAGCCGATGGCCGAATCCGTGAACGAGTCTGCAGGCACAAAAATCAGGCTTCAGTCCGACCACTTCAGCACCAGCTTCCCTTCATCTCTGCAGCATCCGACGCACAAACCATTTAACGCGCCGCTGATCATCACGTTTTCCAGGTTGGAATATTTATTACTCACAGGGGTTTCATCCAAACTAGCAGATAATATTCCCCATTAACCCTCCGATTCTCCCCTGAGGCCTGGAGCTCATACACAAACCTGATTTTTGTTTTTTAAAGAAAATAAATGCAGCTCTAATCTAAACGTGGGTCGAGCCCGGTTACCTCTGACGGCAAAGGTCAAGTCGACGTCCCGGCACGTCATAGTGACGAGGTCAGCGGGGCTGAAGATCATGGTGTCAGTAACATCCTCGATCCTGGGAGCAGAGGGCTGGCTCCCTCCTCCTCCTCCTCCGTCACTCACTTTGTGAACAGCATCCACAGCCAGCTCACACTGACACATGCAGACAGATTACAGCTGTTTAACCACTGAAGCTTCTGCAGGAGTGACCTCACAGACGGCAGTTTGACGAATCAGAACTGCCTCAAATTGCAAAGTAAAGACTCAGTGATGGTAAAGACAAACCCCCACTATGGGCAGGACTTGGTGACAGTGGGGAAGAAGAACTCCCTTTTAACAGGAAGAAACCTCCAATGGGAGCAGACTCAGACACGAGCAAGGAGACAAAACAGACAGCAGGAGAGAGCCGTGTGTCTGAACCCCTGGGGAGCAAAATCACTGAAGGTCAAAATATAAGCTGTTTAAAAAAAAAAAAGTCACCTGCGAGCTCAACGTCTTGAAGATTCCCTCGTACAAGGCGCCATTTTTCACTCTCACGTCGCAGGTGGAGCCCTGGAAGCAGCAGACAGGACGGCTTCAGTGCATCTGCAGCATTCAGCCAAAAAACACCAACCAGAAACAAAAAGGCAGAAACGGACTCACCACCACCGCTGTGAGGAAGTGAAGCATGCGTGCGTTGTTGTAGACGCCTTCAAATACCTGCAGATACAGGTGAGGCGTGAGAGCAGGTCATACTTAAGGTGCAGGTAAAGTCAGCTGATTGTGAGGGGTCAGGTGGGAAAACACGAGTACACGTGGACCATCGTGAGGAGCACGGAAATAAACCTCAGCTTCAGGAAACTGCCCTGAAATCAACGAGCCCTCAAATATTTAACCTTTCATTAAATACAGCACAGAGCCGCCTCAGCACTGAAGTCTCAGCCGGCAGCTCAAGTCCACCAATGAAAACACGTTTCAAACATCCACAAGTCAACATTTTAGTTGTTTTATTGTTTGAGAGAAGAAAACTTTAAAGGTTGAGACGCTAACCCAATCTGTCCCAGTCTGGGTTCTCCACAGTCCAGAGATTTAAGGTTAACGAGCCCTGACAGACTGGCCACCTGTCCAGGTGTACCCCACCTTCCAGCCTAAGAGAGCAGGGATAACCTGCAGCTCAAACCCAATCCTGAATTGGATAAATGGAAGAAAATGGATGGAAAAAAGACGTTTCAGTGGCAGAAACAAGCTTCCACATCTGAGCCTGTGATGACTTATTTTGATGGAGTTTCATAATAAAGTCTTTTATTCAGGCTGTGTTTCCAAACAGCAGGAGTGTGTCAGCTGACCAGACACACCTGTCTGAGACCAGCAGCCCACCTGATCCCGTCACAACAGTCACCTGTACTTACAGAGCTGCGCACAGGAGGAGATTGGGTCAGTGGAGGTGGCTTCATGGTGCTCCTGCTCCTGAAAAAGGAAGGGAAAGCGTCAGGTAGACAAATTACAGGTAAAACGTCCTCTGTGCGAACAATGACATCAAAGAGGCCACCTCTGCAGAAAGCTGCCAAACCAGCTGAAGCCTAGCATGCAATGATCTGGCCCTACCCGCACATACGGCGCCGTCCCGCAAAGGTGGCGCAGTTTTACCGCAGAATCGTAAAGTAAGCTAGCGCAGCAGGCTAACGGCGCTAGCTCAGGGACACGGCGACTTTTAAACAAACGAACCGCCACAAATGGTCAGAGTGACACGTGCACGAGGCTTAGCGTGTAAATTATACTTTTTAGTCACGTGCATCCCCGTTACTCCGGTGTCGCCGTCCCGGTACGAAGTCACGCGGTTTGACAGGCCGAACACGGCGCACCTGGAAAACAACAACAAAACAGCGCCAGGTGCGCTCGATTTACCGGACCCGGGTTCCGCTGCCCACGTGATGCGGCCCCACTCCCCACGGAGTAGCTTGGACTGCGTGTAAATGCACGATCCCTGTGACGTAAGCACTCAGCTGCCCTGATGCGGCAACTTCCACGCTACGTCCACACTCATCAGGCCCACCCCGCTAACTAAAACGAGCCCACTAAACGCAAACCCCGCCCACTTATCTACATTAGGCAACCGATTGGTTCGTTTTTGTCGCTGTCGTTTTGGACTAGTTTAGTCATTGGTTAGGGTTCCTGTCAATCATACGTCACCCTGTTTATGTAATGTTACATCGATGCTCGCGTGCGTTTTGTTTTTGTTTAGTTTTTAACTTCGCGAAAAGAAAAAAAAAACAAGCAGAAAAGTACAAACCTGAGAGCCGGTTCAGTCATCCTTCACTGGATTTCATCCAGAATCTATTATCAAACCAATAATTTACTGACTTCAGAAAGTTCAGATTTATTGAAACACTGCATTTTAAATGTACGCCCATGTCTAAAAATGAGCTGTAATATTATCCAGTACCACCTCAGGTTGTTTGCGTCACACCGCTGCATCATCATGGACTCCAGATTGTTCCTAACATTTTATCATTTTGAGATCACGACTGTCCAAATACACCCGTGTCCATCTTGAAGACAAAGCAGCTCCTCTTTTGAGCTGAAAAAGCTCAGAAATCTGCAGTTCCTGCAACATCCACCAGAGGCAAACCGAGAGGTGGAGACAGCTGTAGCTACTAGCTTCACCTGAACTGGACCCTCTGGACCATGTTTGTGTGGTTGGAGCCCTCTGACCAATAATATGGCTGCTGTGCTCACACCTGACTGTCCAACAGGTGTGAGCTCCAGTTCTGGTGAGTGAAACTGTTGGATTTGAATGGATGTTATTTAACCCTTTCACACAGTGGTCAGCTATTCAAAGGCTGTTTGCTTGTATTTGTGTCAGTATTTATGGTATAGTTGCATGTAAACCATTACATTGGCGTGACATCTTCGAGCAACTTAAGTCCAGATGTTTTTCTTTCCAAGCTCCTTAGACTACGATGACCTGGATGACTGAGAACCTTCACAGACAAACCACTAAATTGGACACTGATGTCACTCCATACCTGCCATCCACGCCAAAGGTGATGTTGTCCACCTAAGTGGACATGTAAAAAAGTCTTTGAAAAGTACATGTTTAAACAAAAATGAAGTTTACAAATCTTTTTCATGCCTAAATATGAATAAAAATACTTAAACCCAATCCAGATTGAAGTTGTCATAATTCATCAATGAAAGGGTTAATTAGCAGGTATCTTAGTTTGTGTGATGCTAAAACCAGTACATCCACATTTATCTAATGGTTTTTAGCCAAAAGAGTACAAAATAAGTGTAGCTCCCCCTGGTGTCAGCCACTGCAACTACATTCTAAAATTAAATGTAATAAAGAATTAACGTAAAACAATTGAGATTCAATCTGTAAAACACTGATTTACATGATTAAATTTACTGCTGGGATTTTCATCATCCTGTCTTAAATCTGCTGTGGAGCAACTTAAGAAAATTTCAGACCAATTATTTTTGTCAGCTTTTTAGAAGGTGGACGAACCCGACTCCAATATTTGGGCAATGTCTAATAAAACCACACCACCACCCCGGGAAAGGTTTAAATAAAAAAAAAAAAAAAAAAAAAAAAGACCACAGACACAGCAGTACGTTTCACTATATTTATATTATATCATTAAATTCAATGTAGTACCTGAAACTAACCACACAGGCCAGACAGACACCGCCGTCCGGCTTCAACACACGGTCCCAGCAAAGAGAGAAAGAGACAGAGAAAGGCACAAAGAGTTCTGAAACTGAGAAAAGGACACAGAACATGATGATGATGGCGATGATGATCAGACGAGTGCATGAGCAAAGGAAAGCAGAGCGAGACTGGGTGGCTATGACATGAGTAAATGAACCGAGTGACAGATGCAGGCAGAGGCGATGAGACGACACAGAAAGGCACAAGGAGAAAAAGTATTTCATCGACATTTGCTGCTATAATTTTAATGATGCAGGACGAGGCGGAGGAGGGGACAGATTGAAAACGGCGAGGGATACCGCCACCTGCACAACGAGTCCTATATCGTCATCATTCCTTCTTTTTATCCCCAAACGTAAAAAGGCACAAACATCTGAACTGAATCACAAGAAGAGTCGGAACAAGTGTAACATTGAGCATATGAAACAAAGACAAATGTAATACTATTACTCTGACCATCATCAGTATTATTATTTCCATCTTATTGGTACTGAACTCATCAGCTCTGAGATCAGATTCTTTGAGTGTCAGAGAGAAAAAGCAAGCGAGAAAGAGAGAGAGACATTTACACCGAGTGATGCTGCTGAGTGACTGAGGTAAATGTTTCCTGCCTGATCCAGACCCGACCCGCCACCGCCGCCTCCTCCTCTCAGGCGGCGCCAAACCAAACTCTATTTAAAAGAAATATAAACTTTACTGCTCAGGACGCATGTCTCAAAAGTACGACTGATCGCGCAGCATGATTGGGGGGGGGGGGGGGCGCGTTTCTTCAGTAACTGCTACAGAACTGACGACATCAGCGTCGACACGTGCACGCCGATTTCTCTCATTACTACAACATCAGTGTAACATGTAGAGAAACAGACATGCTGCTGAATGTGCGCTTTTTCCTTACATTAACATATGTCAGGGATTTTTATACGTGGTTACACTTTCTTACACTGACAGGAGAGTCTCACTGACCCCGCCCACTTAAAGTCACAGTGGGCTCCACGTGGCGCACGATGGACGAGGGGTTTGAGCCCTCTGCTCTAAAGGAATCCTGCTGTGATTCAATTCAAAAAAATTAAAGTTACAATGAGAGTTTCCATAGACGTCAGTGCGCTGGCTAAACAGGCCTGTGATTTACAGACATGGACACATTTAAGAACTTAAAACAGAGTCGTGATGGACGCTGCAGGGAAAACGTTATGATTTTTATTTGTCACCTCATGAATATAAAGTGCTGTGAGGCGACTGTTGTGATTTGGTGATATATAAATAAAATGTAATTAAATTATTTTGTAAATGTGCCAATTTATGGCTCTATTAAAATTTTATTAAAATTCTCAAAAACTGCATTTAAATTTTAAAAAAAAAAAAAAAAAAAAAAAAAAAAAAAAAAAAAAAAACACACAAAAAAAAAAAAAATCTTCATGACACTTTAATGCCAAGGAGCCGAACCAAACGCCCCCGATGACATCTGATGTTTTAATGCTGACGAACTCAGACTCCGCTTAAAAATGTCCCTGTTTAAGACAAAAGAAAAGTATGTTTTTTTTAAAGATGCGAGTCAAGAAAGTCTGACTTTAAGCTAAATTAAAAGAAAGCCACTTTAATGCTCACGAGTCCATTAAGAATGATGCCGACACCACAGGTCAAACTAAACTTAGACGTGTTATTTTAAAGGTTGAAGCCAAACTGAAGTGACGAGCAGCTCACCGAACATCGCCCGCCCCCCCCCTGTGATGAAGGTGATGATTGGTGGACTCAGTTCAACAGCAGCGAGTATCGTTACAGTCTCACACTGGCAATAAAGACGTTTAATATAATTAAAAAAAGTTAACGCACCAATTTGTGTCAAAGTCCAAAAGTGAAAATAAAATAAAGCCCAAAATATGCTCATACACTTCAAGAACTAATGAAACTAAATCTCTCATGAAGGCGTCAGCCTGCGGCCTCTCACATTCAGTCATTGTGTTTTTCCTTGGATCCGATCATCACGGACCAACAAACATCCCGGTGCAGACGTCACCATCGTGTTGTTTTAAAGGCGTTTCTAGAATAAATAATAGCAGCAGCTGAACGGAACGTACCGTCAGCTCAGTGAGAGCGCCACAGTGAAACGACAACGTGCACCTCGGCGTCCTGACAACGCTACAAAGAAACAAAAACAAAAAAAAAAAAAAAAAAAAAAAAAAAAAAAAACTATTTGGGATGAACGTTAGGATAAACGTGATTCCACCATTTAAACTAAAGACCTGTGAAAGTGAAGCAGTGAACGTAAATAGTGGCTTTAGTGTTAACATCATCTGTAGTATTAATGCAAGCAGTCACATGTTGTGTGGGCGGAGTTTAAATGTTAGTGTGGGGTTTATAAAACTGGTGTGTTAGTGCTACCTGGCCGAGCTCGGCTTCAGAAACTGCATTTTTATTCAACTCCAAGTTTCTTTCCAACATTTCCGTCACGTTCGGTTTGCTGCGGCGCCGCCCGTGTACGCAAGAGGCCGCGATGTTTCGGGTCTGGCTGCCAAAGTAGAAATGTCTGTAGTATGTTTGGCCTCTGGCTAGCGTGTGCCGTCCTGACAGGACCGCTGTGAGGTATCGTCGGGTCTGCTGGCGTCACAGGGCTCGAGCCTGAGCCTGCTGCGAGGCGTACCGGCGAAATAAAAACACAAAGCTTATCTGGCTATAAAGTAAGAAATGTACCGCTCGTTAGTGTCGTAAAGCTGCGCTCACCCGCCTCTCCGTCTCTCTCTCACATAGTGTTAGTACTTTTACTCCTCCCCCTCGCTAACAAAATTAAAATACTGGTTATGAATGGCTATGATGTACGCCGCCTCATCCAATCCCACTTTCACGCACACTCAAACACACATACGCCTCCTCCTCCATCAGAAGAAGGAGTACTGGTTATCGATGGCTCGGGGCACCCTCGCTCCCTCCCTCTCTTCTCCGTCCGCTGCTTCTAGTTGGCGGAGAGGCGTGTCCCTCTCCCTCTCTTCCCAGTCCTCCACGCCGCCTCCGCTACCGCCTCCACTTCCTCCGCTTCCTCCTCCTGTGATTGCGACTGCCACTGCTGACGCCGCCGCCGCTGCTGCTGCTGCTCCTCCTCCTCCTCCTCCTCCTCCTCCAGCCTCCATTTCATTTCCTCTCTCCTGGGGTGGAGTCGGGGCGGGGGCGGCCCGGCGGCAGGGGAGGAGGCTGAGGAGGGCTACGGGGTCTGCTGGTCAAGTCTGCAAGGACAGAGGAGAGGAGGAGAAAAGGAAGAAAAGGGAAGGGGGTAAGAGAGGGAGAAGAGTGTAAATAAAGGCAGAAGAGGAGGAGGATGAGGAGGAGGGGGGAGGAAATAAGGCCGAAAGTGAAACAGTCGGAGGAGAGGAAGGTGAGAGGTGGGAGACAAAGAGAGACGACAGTGAGTGGCTGGTTAGGTGGGAGGAGTCAGCAGTCGTCGAGTCCATGGGAGTCATGGAGGCAGTCCAATTCAAGGTAACACACACACACACACACACACACACACACAATGAAAGGTTTTAATCTCAACTTCGTCTGGGTCTCAAACTAAAGTTTAACATAACCAGGATAACCTCATCTGGCTTCAGCCACGCTAACAGGTCACATGACTGCTCATCCACTCAGTCAGGCCGGGGTTTAGAAATGTTATTGTTCGCTCTTAAACTCACCTGTTTTCTTCTAAACTCAGATTTTTTTCCCCACAAAATATTCAAAGTTTTCTTTTAAATTCTGGGCAGTTATCCTACAGATCCCCGCCCCCCGTATAGCTGCCATTTATTCAGGCCACCTTTAAAGTAAACAGGAAATTCAATAAAATGAACTCTCTCTTGATTGGCTGTGGAGTGTCACATGACCAGAGCCAAACTAAAACCCAAACACATCATTCGTTCATTCACTTCCTCGCTCTCTCAGCCGAGTCCGGTCTCACTTACACACAGTCAGAGATGGGGGTTGATGGAGAGTCAGGATGGCGCGTGGTGATGACATCACAGGCTGTAGGCCGACTGCCTGCCCTGTCCCGGCCTGCAAGGGGCGAGCCAACGGATACAAGACAACAACAGAGAGGTCAGAACAGCGATGGGTGCAGTAACACAGGACAGATGGAGCAGAGGTGGAGGTGGGCGGAGTATCTCCTCACAGGTGTGACGGCGCTCCCGTTTGATCAAACCACCCAAACAATGTTTTCAGGCTCCGATTCTGGATCAGTCGGTGTTTCACCATCACACTCGTGCTGTCGTTAAAGCATTTTTATCTGAGAATAAAACTCCAGGATCTTATTTTCAGCAGGCGAGACTTCATGCTGCCAGGCCGAGGTCACAGCCATCAGGATGTTTTAAATTTAGCATTTTCATTTAAATTAAACAGCAACTTTTTAAATATTTAATCTGGGGTCTTTACTGGCAGGACATCAACATTGGTATAATAAATATCCCAGCAGATATGAAGATAAATGATGATTACACATGAACAGAACAGGAAGTAGTCTGCAGGAAGGAGGGAACACATGACGTGTTGGTGGCGTAACTAACGTGACGCAGGCATATGGCAGGTCATGTGGGGTTTGTGTAAAATCCACAGACAAACACGTTAAACAGGTTTGCTTCCAGCTGGGTTACACCTTACAGGTGACCGCCGGGCTCTGCACACCTGACTGAGCAGTTTCAACTCAATGCCACTGAACACGGCTGCTACACGACGGCACCGCTGACCACAGGAGACAGCGTCTACTTTTCCAGCAGCTGCACATCTGCAAGCTGCCCTGCAACCCCTTGCCTCCTCCTCAGAACTCTTACATTTACTTTCCATCCAGTTTAATTCTAAATGAAAATTCCAAGAACAGGAACACCTGTTTTCCAACGAACAAGGATTTCATTTCTAAAAATGGTGAGACCAGTATCAGTGATGTCATAACAGTTATTAGATCATCAAAGACAGCGATCAAAGATTCAAACTCATTTCTTTAAGTCTCGTCTGATTTGTCATTAATTAGTCGCCGGGAACACCTGGTGTTCTCACTCGTACCTGGCTGTCGAATGGCGGTAGCTCCCACAAAGCTGATGAGCGTGACGTCGGAGGCACCGCCGGACTCCAGGGGGATCGGGTGCACGCGGAAGTGCTCGAGCATGTCGAAGATGGACTGGAACCACAGGTGCTGCACTCGACACTGACCGTCCTCATTCAGCGAGAGGCGGAGGTGCTGCGGGGACGAAAGCAACAACACGTTTAAAGCGTACGCATCATCACGTCACCCGAACCTGAACCAGTTCGTCAAACAGGACGGATAAGAGATCCTCTTTGTGATCCAGACTAATGTCTCCCGGGATGATCTCGTCTCACCTTGGCTTTGCCCTGGAAGTTGAAGGTGAGGACGTATTCTCCGCGCCGTGTTTCACTTTGACGGACCAGAAAGACACCGTGGCTCGCCGGGCCTCCAGCCAGCACTAGCTGAGCGGCTTTGAGGCGGGACAGCGTGCCGTGGAACCACTGACACTCGCTGAGCGGGTGTTCCACCGCCTCAACGGGCGTCACGTCAGAGAAGAGGAAGGACCCTGGGCGGAGGAAGGGTTTGTGTAAACTTTTAAAGCTAGTAAGGTCATCACGCTGTGACATCACAGCATCGATATACCGCCATCACCCAACAAATCTCTACACATACAAGAATCTACTCCACATTTAGCAAAGCTGATTCAACTGTTTGGGTATTTGTGCAGCTGACAATTTCCCACCATGTATGACATCATTACATGTTGTACACGTGACCATATTATACAACTACAGCACGCCACCTGAGACAGCAGAGGCTAAAGCTGGTACGCAGGTTAGATAGTGGATCATGCATGTTTGGATGCATCATAATTCTTCAGGTGTCACAGAAATAGTTTTGAAAAAAAAAAAAAATTGAAGTCTTTATAGTTTTAAATAAAAAAATCTCTGGGTCAGGCTCACCTGTGGCGTCTGGTGTCTCAGCAAACGGTGTGCCGAGACTAGCCCCGCCGCCTCCGTGAATCCGGCCATCTGGTTCGTCGAGAGGCGCTCGAGGTGGCAGCTCGGGCGGGAGAGGATCCATGAGAGGAGAGGAGCCGCCGATCCCACCATAACATACTGATGTGAAGAAACGAGCGGAGACGGTCAAACGCTTTTACGTAATGTCTGTTGGACATACATGAACAGAAGCTCCACCCACATCAGGGGGGGGGGGGTCTAGGTTCAATAAACTTACACTCCATGCTCACCTTGTGAAAGGCGGTCACCAATCTCAGGCGTCCCGCTGATGTCCAACGGCCCCCCGCACACACCCTCGGCATCTTCCTGTTCACTGTGGGAGGGAGAAGGTGGTTATAGCCACACCCACGTGTTGAGCTGGTCAGGCAGTATACCACTGCTGCTTTGTGTTTGCTCACCTGAGACAGACGCCGTTCCTGATGTCACTGAGCCACGCCCTCATCTGAACGGCATCTCGCGTCTCGATCACGTACTGCGTCGCCCCATCCAGCTGAGAGGAGCAGAAAGAAGAGAACGTGGTTCATGTTTCAGTGAAACCTTCATGTATGAAAACGTCACCGCTTAAACATTTTCTGTGAGAAACAGGAACTGTTTTGATTCCTAATGTCAGTTTAGGCCCCTCCCCCTCATTCCCAACAGATTAGTTGCACAGTGGAAAACCCCACTGCGCACTGATGGTGCTTCGAGTCCATCGATGCTCTGCTTCATCACATTTATGTTCCACAAAAATAAAAACCCTGCACAGGCTCCAGATTCTTCTTCTGACCTGCTTTCACCCGCACTTCTCTGGATTGTCACATTCTACTGGTTTAGTTCCTGCGGCTAAAACAATGACCTGGCCTGTGTTTATGTGGTACACCTTGTACTGGGTTCAGCCACCTTTAGCTTTCAGAGACTAAATTCTGCACATTGCATACATGCATCTAATTGCACTGAGCGGCCGGCACGTGATTGATTCTTATGTCTAAACAACCAAATACGATGGTTGACTGTGAGATCACCTGCAGCAGGAAGGTGTTCTCCTTGTCGGGGACCTCGAGCGCCGTGGTGCTCCTCACATCCACGATGGAGCAACAGGGGACAGTCAGCCGAGGCTTCGATGACTGGAGACAAAAGGTTTGCCGTTTAGTTATACAGCCACACAATTTAGCGGTAGGTCAAAGGTCGTGTGTTCAGGCAGCTGGAGAAGTGTGGGTGATGGTGACACTGGCAGTCCTAACACTCCTGACCAGTAACAACCAGGACAGGCTGAGCTATGACTTATCCTGCTGACAGCTCCAACACAACCACCTTTATATGCCTGAGTAATGAACTAATCGACTGACAGCTCAATACATTTACGTGTTGTAGGGTTGACAGTAGGAAGTGAAGCTTTGTCACCTTTGTGGACCTTTTAAAGGCTCCTGTGACCCTCAAAGCTTCAGAAGACCCCAAATAAACATTTAGACATTTACACCACTTTTCATACTGACGTTTGAGTTATTGCAGAAAAGTAGCCTATCGTTTTTTTAATGATCCTGCAGATGTTCATTGATTCAAAAAAAATAAATAAATAAGTAAATTTTTTATATTTATATATATATATATATATATATATATATATATATATATATATACACATATACATATATACATATATATATATATATACACATATACATATATACATATATATATATATACACATATACATATATATATATATATATATATATATATATATATATATACATACATATATATATATATATACATACATATATATATATATATACATATACATATACATATATATATATATATACATATACATATACATATACATATATATATATATATATATATATATATATATATATATATATATATATATATATATACACACACACATATACACACACACATATACACACACATTCAGGAAATTCGAGTTGTTTCTCTTTGACCCGTTTTGAGCACCAACACTGACACAAGTTAAAAGGTTTACTCAGAACTCACTTTGGGTGGGATGAAGAACTCCAGGTAGTACTCCTCTCCACGCTCACCACCTTCTCTGTCTCGCTCTCGGAGGACCAGGCGACATTTGTGCCAGCGTCCTCCCCTCCAGGGCACGTTCCCCCCGCTGGCGAGAGACTGCACTGGTGGCGGCTGGGCTCCAGGAGACTGCGCCGAGGCAGGGTTGTTGTCCGTACCATGATGCAGCAGACCAAAGGAGAAGCCGGAGAAGCCGTGGCTGCCGCTCCACTCGTCGCTGGATGAGCTGACGCTCACCCCACCCTCCCGTACCAGCCGGCCCACCTTCCTCGGAGGACCCATGGCGGCGGCGCTGCTCGGAGGCAGCGTCGCAGAGTGCAAACCGGAGACGGTCGAGGTGAGGATGGGAGGAGGGGATCGTGACAATCTGAGCTTCTCCAGACGATGGCTCCACTTCTCCTTCTCGCCTCCTTCGCCATTGCTCCGCCGCCGATCCCGAGCAGCTTCTGACAACGACAGGGAGGTGGCGCTGCTTGACGACGAAGGGGGCAGTGAGGAGGAGGAGGAATGAGGAAGCGAGAGGGGCATGGACAGAGAAACGGGCATGGATGAGGTGGGTGTCGGAGGCTGTGTGCCAGAGGTCCTCTTAGAGGTGTCCTGTACGCCCATGGTGTAGCTGTAGCTGGAGGGCAGCTGCGCCTGCGTGGCGTCGCTGGAGGAGCTGCGCCAGTGCAGGATGCCTCGCACACTGCCCCGCACGCTGCGCCCCACGTTCCGCAGCGAGAAACGCTTCTTCAGCTTGTTTTTGGAGGAGCCAGGCGTGCCGCTTGCCTTGGAGCCGGGCGGAGGAGTGACTGAGGGTGGATTCTGAGGAGTGTTGGGGGAGTCTGCGTTGTCCACCTCTGACAAGTCCGCTTCCCGCTCTTCTAGCTCTTCGCCGACAGAAGCCGCCCCGAGCCAGCTGTCCTCCTCTTCCTCCACAGGCGCGTCGCCGTTCCCCGGAGCCAACACGCTCCGACTCTCCTCACGCTTCCCGTTGTTCCCTCCTACTGAGGAGCAGCACGATGACGAAGATGACGGAGGCAGGACTTGGCCGTGGGCATAAGAATCCTGAAACCTGTCCCCACCACGGTTCTCCAGCACAAGACGTGCCGGTGCTGCCTTCGAGCCCCGCGTCATGTTAGTCGGAGGACACGGGGGGACCGCTCCTCCAGTCACGGACAGCGGCGAGACCGCCTCCTCTTCCAGAGACGTAGCGTCTGACTGTGGAGCCCAGTTCACCATTTCGTCCCGTGCAGAGGAACAGCTCGGCGGGAGAGCCCCCTCCAGCTCGCTCTGGAAATGGCGAACGAAGCGGTCGGTGAAGCGGCGGCAAAAGGCAGCGGCAGAGTCTGCGGAGTAGTGCGGGTTTTCTAAGAGAAACGCCCGGAAATGACGTGCAAAGTCACCGGCTGCAACGCGGGCGTGAAGTTCACAGAATTCGGTCCAGCTCAAGCAAGGTGAGGGCGATGGCGTGGGCGTGTCCGACAGCGAGGACGGATGGGCCTGGGATGGCGGGCTCATCAGCGGAGGGAGAGGGGGAGGGCGCGAGGACAAGGGCAGCAAGGAAGGAGAGGGTGGGGAAGGAGAGGGGGAGGGAGATGGAGGTAAAGGGGAGGAGTTTGCCGCCCGTGGACTGGGTGGGGTTAAAAGAGAGCCGTTCATCCTCCTGAAAGGGGTGAGGCGCTGAGGGGCTCAATGATCAGTCAGATTACTTCAGTGTGGTGGGGGCACCTGCACCACATCAGTCAACCAATTTACAAACGAGGGTGAAGCTCTGCCCCATCGAGGGAGAAGAAAAAAAGAAAAGAAAAAAAAAACGATAACGACGGTGTTTAGAGGCGGTCAAACTTCTGCTACATTATTTATGAGACTAAAGACTTCAGCCAGAAAAAAAAACAAAACAAAGAAAGGCTCCCACACAGGAAACGTGCAGTCTGAGGAGGTTAGACGAGTCACGAGGTCCGCCTCTTCTTCAATGTCTGCCTGTATGACAGGAGCGCCGCCACATCCTAGAGAAGGACAAAAAAAAAAAAAAACAACAACAAAAAAAAAAAAAAAACCATTAGTGACACGAGCACACTTTAACTGTTAAAACATAACGAACATGCCAGAGATCGACGACGCCTTTAATGTCCGGAAATCTTTTTGTGATTCAAGCATTTTTTATAGGAAACAGACCCACAGCACGCACACATGAAGCGCTGATCAGGTGCACAGTGGCGTCGTTGGGATCAGAACACGTAGAAACGACAACAATCTGTTTGAGGCTTCGCTGAATCATGAGCTCAGCTTTCACTTTTTGTAATACCTGCTCCGATTTTCCCAACATCCACACCGGAATAATAAAAATATAAAACTGATCTGATGATTTTGAAAGAGTGATTTCTTTCTTAGTTAATTTTTTTTTTTTTTTTTTAAATAACTGTCACAGATGCAAATTTAACATTAGGGTGACGTTGAGACAGGAAGTGATTCAGTCATGCTTCGTTTTTGATAAGGAACGTTGCAGATTCAGCTGCCAGATTTACCACAGCGTCATGTCAATCAATGCTGTTCTGCACTCTCATTGGTAATCAAGTGGAAGCTGAGGGAGGATCAACTCAGGACCCGCCCGTCTCATGTGGCCAGCGGTTATTTCACTCATCGTGGCTTCATGTTGGACTGGACGCCTCTCGAGATCATGTCTACCTTCTAACATTGAGTTTTTAATTTTTCTTCTTCAGACTCGTCATTTAAAACTGAGTTATTGTTGAATCAGTGTTGTGGCTCCTTCATATTGCTCAAAGAATTTCAGGGGTTTCGAGTTTGGTTTTATTATAGGCTGCGTTTAATGTTTTTGCTGCTGTAACAGGAAGTCTTTTGGATAACAGATACCTCATCTCATCGTAAGCACGTGTCATACTTTGAACTAAAAATCTTCACTTCAGTTTCTGAAGTTTATTAGTGAGGGGATTTAAGCATTCAGTGTCAACAGGTACAGGTATAAAGTTTTAAGCCACTCATTTCTTTACATTTTGCTTACTGGGAGCCTCCAGATTTCGGAAGGTCTTTCAAATTTCTTATTTGGACATTGGCTGCTTTTTCACTCATTTCCAGTCCAGTCCTTGTACCTGAGATTTTGTTAAGACTCTGAACTTTGACCTATGAATCACTCAAAGATAAAAAGGCTCCTAACTCAGGGGATGAACCAGTGTTGTGTCCACACATAATAGGGAAAAAAGTTTGATCTTTAGGCTCTTTGTCACCAGCTGCCTGTCACAAAAATACATTTGTTCTTATTTCATTGGCTGAATCTAAAGTACAGAAGATATCACAATTTGAAAGACAAGATGGTGTTTTTGCATCTGGACCTTCAGCTGACCGTCTAACGTTCACTGCAGCCTCATCAGAAACAGTCTCAGTAGAGGGCTGGCTGTCCAGAATCAGTTCTTAAGGGAAAATGGGGAGTTAAGGCTGAGCTATGCCACATTACATATAAAACACGGTGGAGGCTCGGTCATTATTTGAGCTGCATTTTAGTCAGTGGTGTTTGAGATCTTTGGAAAGCACCAGAGTTTGATCAACCGTGCAAAACCATCGGGAAAGATGATTTTCAGCCTGACAAAGATGCCAAACATTGCCTGAATAGAGCAATAGTAGAGCATTATCAGTCATGGATCAACATTACTAGGGATGGGTATCGAAACTGGGTTCTTGTTGAGAACCGGTTCCCACTGTTTCAATTCCTTGGAATCGTTTGCCATTTTTGCAAACGATTCCCGTATCGATTCCAGTCATCCCGAAAGACGTCACCACGTTGCGGAGCGTCATTTACCTGGCAGGGTGCCTAAGCGGCTCAAACGCTCAAAAGTTTGGTTATACTTTACGAGAACGGATGACAACGGGGCAACTTGCAATACTTGCAAAGTAGATATTTCATTTAAGGGAGGAAACACTAAAGTAAAGTGTAAAGTGTGTTGTGTTAGTCCCCGAAGGGAAATTACTCCTCTGCATTTAACCCATTCACCCAGTGAAGCAGTGGGCAGCCACCAGTGCAGCGCCCGGGGAGCAGTGTGTAGGGGCGGTACCTTGCTCAGGGGTACCTCAGGGTAGCCGTTCAGTGGGGTCGAACCCCGACCTTCCGATCATGGGGCAGACACTCTACCTACTGAGCTATCCCTGCCCAACACTCAGTAGGTGTTGGGCAGGGATCCTGACCAACACTCAGTAGGTGTTGGGCAGGGATCCCTGACACTACGAATATGCAAAAGCATTTGCTCACAAAACACGCGATGACCTTAAATGAATGTCGTGTTTTTAATTCCGCTCTGGACTCGTGAATCTCAACCCAGCAGCAGCGGTAACGTTTGCACGTCCTCTCCCGTTAATGCGGCAGGTAAATAATCAGCTAACAGTGCATATTATGTTAGCGCGATCTGCCTTATTACAAAACCTGCCATTACTGTGCATTTAGGTGACCATGATGAGACGGAGTCTGGCTGGCAGTTCTCGCTGCAGTCTACCGGTAGAGTCTCCTTTCAGGCCAGGATAGACGAATGTCACCGAGCAGTGACAAAGTTCTAAGCTAATCGACCTTAGTGTTCTCTTTTTAAAAAAAAAATAAGATTTCGATAAGAGAATCGATAAAGAATCGAATTGTTAAACAGAATCGAAAATGGAATCAGAATCGTGAAAATCTTATCAATACCCATCCCTAAACATTACTGAAGCAGTCTGGGATCATCCTGACACAGAACAGAACAAAAAGTCAGAAACATCCAAGAGTGCTTTGAATGTCCTTCAAGGAGCCTGAAGAACGATTCCTGAAGATCCTCACAGAAACTGCAAGCTTCCTTGGGGAGTTCTGGCTACGCTGAAGAATAAAGGCGGTCACACCAAACACTCACTTTCAATCTCACTAGAATTTTACACTCCCATTTTTGGCTTATTAACTACAATTCCATGTATGCTTGTCACATGTTTTAATGCATCATACATTCATTTCCTACAATATATAAAAATATAAGATGATTTAAGACTTTTGCACACTCCTGTCTAAAGACCAAACGTTCCAGTTTTTGTATATTGAAGATTGTTTGCTCACAGGGTTCTCGAAAACTGATTTATTGATCATTTTATTCCTAAAAACATCATTAAAACCGTTTTTTTTTTTCAGTATCATTTTATTTCGACCGCTGTTACCTATGACCTTAATGACAAAAGACACGAACACTTCCCCCAGCACCTGATTATTGATTACAGATTATTGATAACAGAGCGTCTCACAGCAGCGTTAGGTGGCTCGTTAGCATGCTAACATGAACTAGCAGTGTGCTCATTCAGCTTCTTTAAAGACCTGCAACGTTAGCTGGCTAACGTTAGCCCCACAGACTCGACGTGCCCACGCACCTGCCCCTCAGTCGCGCCTGTGTTCAGTCAGCTGTTGCTGGTTTAAGTGGTCAGAGAGAGGATGACCACACACTGAATCATCCCACAGCAGTTGTAGCCAAACATTCCGCGAGCTAAGCTAACCGTTAGCCAGCTAGCTAGCTATTAATAAACCTAGCTATCAGTGTTTCCTGAGCACAGCGCGCGGCGTCTGGTGTACCTGCAGATCACAGTCCCGTGTCTCCATCCGTGTCTTTGGGTGAAGCTGGCACCATGCGTTTCATCTTTCCTCCTGCCTACATGACGGGACAAACAGCTCCAAAGCTGCTTGTTGTTATTGTTGCTGCTGCTCCTGCTGCTAAAAATGAATATTGCTATGCCTTGCCTGGACCCGTTCTTCTCGCAGTGGCCTAAATCTCGCGATCGTTTGCAGGTCGGCGAGTGCAGCCTTTATATGACAGCGAAACAGCTGGACTCAATAATGAGGATTATTTTCAACGACGACATTAATAATAAACTTTAATCAGCAGCATCGTTCTAAATCGGAATTGGAAAAAATTAAAAAGCGACATTAAAACATTAGAAAATACATGAAATACAAACTAAATAATTTAAGACATCAATAAAACGTTATGGAAAAAAGCCAGTCTATTGAATTTATTTTGTTTATTTCTTTTAATAAAGAACTGCTCTACTAGTAAGAGGAAGATTTGCCATTTACTGTTACTGTAGAAGTAATATTACTATAAGAGTAATATAACTATATTATACCCCTATTTCTGAAAGACCTGAATCAATTACACTGTAATTACTGACATATTGCCTCTGAGATTATCCCACAATATGCTTTTGATTTTCTGAATATTTCCAAATTTAACATGAGAAAAACTGTACCTTTAACTCACCATGCAGCCACTTGATTTTCATCAAACAGCTGATAAAAAAAACCGTTCAAATAAAATGCAACAAATAAATCAACATCTTGATGCATGCTCAATCATTCAGGTAAGGAAATCCCAAAAGGTTGATTCTGTTTATCTGCACGTAGCGTCACTGAAAATGTTAAGTCCAGAAAGACATCCTGTAAATGTTGATTTATTTCCCAAAAGGTTGATTCTGTTAAAGGAAATAAAATACAAGAAGATCACCTCCTCTACCTAATCTGTGTGGAATCCACGATATAAGGGAAGGAAATCTTTTTCCTGCTGTTTTGAATCAAGTAAAGTCAGGGTCTTATGAACACTAAGTGATAACTAGTCAATAACTTACAGGAAAGCAGCCAATCTTCACATCTGAGACCTGAAAATAAGATGTTTCAGGCATCTTTTAAAGGGAAACTAAAGGAGAGAGAATCAAATGAAAGAAGAGCAGAAAATATTTCTTTATTGCTTCAAGTGACAAGTTGAGTTAATTTTGTTATATACTCGGTTTTATGGCTGTAAAGTCTAATATTTAAAATGAAATGATTATCAAACCAAAATGACAATTATATTATATTTCACTCTCACTTTATTGTTTTGGCAGAGATGAACGATATATTGACAAATCAAAACATATGATTTTTTCCAGTGTAAAGAACAAGTAAAACAAACATGAATATTACATTTAAATCAATATTTTTATTTTTATTTTTTTATTTATTTATTTTACATGGAAGACTTGTAAACATTTGTGGCTTTAACAGCTTATATCATAAATAATAATCAAACTGAGGATCATCAGGCATCCAAAAACACAGCAGTGGTATAAAAACATTTGTAGATCACAGTAAAGTTCATGATGCAGAGACATCGTGGAAGACAGGCAAATATTCTTTTTTGTATTAACTATAAAAATATGACTTAAGTCAAAGAGTCCGATGTGAGTGTGCAACAGTCCCAGTGAGCTCAGAGTCCATCTTCAGGGCCTCTTTAGTCCACCTCCTCAATAGTGGGCCCCTGGGAGCCGGCTCGTGCCTGCTCTCCACAGGTAGCACCAGTGGGCTTCCCTCCCTGATACAGCTTGCTGATGATGGGGTTGCACACTTTCTCCAGCTCTTTCTGCTTGTGTTGGTACTCCTCTTTATCAGCCAGCTGGTTGTTCTCCAGCCAGGCGATGGCCTCGTCACATTTCTCCACCACCTTCTTCTTGTCCTCCTCGCTGATTTTGCCCTTCAGGTTGTCGTCCTGCACGCTGCTCTTCATGTTGAAGGCGTAGGACTCCAGGGAGTTCTTGGCGGCGATTTTGTCCCTCTGAAGGTCGTCCTCGGCTTTGTATTTCTCTGCGTCCTGCACCATCTTCTCGATCTCTTCTTTGCTCAGTCGGCCCTTATCGTTGGTGATGGTGATCTTGTTCTCTTTGCCGGTGCTCTTGTCCACCGCAGACACGTTCAAAATGCCGTTGGCGTCGACGTCGAAGGTGACCTCGATCTGCGGGACGCCTCGTGGGGCGGGCGGGATCCCCGTCAGCTCAAACTTGCCCAGCAGGTTGTTGTCCTTAGTCATGGCTCTCTCTCCTTCGTAGACCTTGATCAGGACGCCGGGCTGGTTGTCGGAGTAGGTGGTGAAGGTCTGGGTCTGCTTGGTGGGGATGGTGGTGTTGCGTTTGATCAGGGCCGTCATGACCCTCCGGCCGTCTCGATACCCAGGGACAGAGGCGCCACGTCCAGCAGCAGCAGGTCCTGAACGTTGCCGGAGGTGTCGCCCGAGAGGATGGCGGCCTGGACGGCGGCGCCGTAAGCCACGGCCTCGTCCGGGTTGATGCTCTTGTTCAGCTCCCGGCCGTTGAAGAAGTCCTGCAGCAGCTTCTGGATTTTGGGGATTCGGGTGGAGCCTCCCACCAGGACGACGTCGTGGATCTGCCCCTTGTCCAGTTTGGCGTCCCTCAGGGATTTCTCCACCGGCTCCAAGGTTCCCCTGAACAGGTCGGAGCACAGCTCCTCAAAGCGAGCCCTGGTGATGGAGGTGTAGAAGTCGACGCCCTCAAACAGAGAGTCGATCTCGATGCTGGCCTGGGAGCTGGAGGACAGGGTCCTCTTGGCCCTCTCACAAGCTGTGCGCAGCCTCCTCAAGGCTCTCTTGTTCTGGCTGATGTCCTTCTTGTGCTTCCTCTTGAACTCCTCCACAAAGTGGTTCACCATGCGGTTGTCAAAGTCCTCTCCGCCCAGGTGGGTGTCTCCGGCCGTGGACTTCACCTCAAAGATGCCGTCTTCAATGGTCAGGATGGACACGTCGAAGGTCCCCCCACCCAGGTCAAAGATCAGGACGTTCCTCTCGCCTGACTTGCCTTTGTCCAGACCGTAGGCGATGGCGGCCGCCGTGGGCTCGTTGATGATCCTCAGGACGTTGAGGCCCGCGATGACGCCCGCGTCTTTAGTGGCCTGTCGCTGGGAGTCGTTGAAGTACGCCGGGACCGTGATGACAGCGTTGGACACCTTTTGGCCCAGGTAGGCCTCTGCGATCTCCTTCATCTTCACCAGGACCATGGAGGAGATCTCCTCGGGGTAGAAGGCCTTGTCCTCCCCTTTGTACTCCACTCTGATTTTGGGCTTCCCTCCGTCTGAAATCACCTTGAAGGGCCAGTGCTTCATGTCCGCCTGCACCACAGGTTCATCAAACTTTCTTCCAATCAGCCTCTTGGCATCAAACACAGTGTTGCTGGGGTTCAGAGCCACCTGGTTCTTGGCTGCGTCCCCAATGAGCCTCTCGGTGTCTGTGAAGGCCACATAGCTGGGGGTGGTCCTGTTGCCCTGGTCGTTGGCGATGATTTCTACTTTCCCGTGCTGGAAAACCCCCACACAGGAGTAGGTGGTGCCCAGGTCGATGCCGATCGCTACACCTTTAGCTGCAGACATCTTGATTGCTTTGACTTAGTTTCCTAAAGAGAAGGAGAAAACATCAGAGAGGAACATAATAATAATAATAATGTGTAATTATGGAGCCTGAGAATCAGATAAACTGCAGTTAGAGTCTAAACATCAGCACTTTGTTATTTTTTTCATGTTGAACGTCATTCATTTTATTCACTGTTTTTCAGTTTAACTTGAATTTTTCTTCTCATGTGCATGAAAACTGTTTTTAAAAGCTCCTCCAAACATGTTCCTTCAAAATAAAACTGATGTGCTTTTGCGTTGCACATTTCAGAGTAAAGCGCCTCAGAATTGAAGGTTGTACTTACAGTTGTGTGTCGCTGTGAAGAGGAGTGATGTTCTTTTTCTTCTTCTTCTCTTGATCTTCTGCTGCTCTCTGATCTCTGTGTTGCTCTCTCTGCTCTCACACCGGCAGCTTTATATCTGTTGAGCTCGCTGTCTGGTTGCTTCCAGACGTTTCACCCGCAACCACGTCAGGTGTGCGTCAACGGGCCGGTACAGCTTCCTATCTGGAGCTTCAAAATAAAACAGTTACGTGACACCAAACTTCATTTTGTTTTACTTTGAAAGCTACTTCCGTTGTTTTTAATATTAGTTTTAATCACTTTACAGATGTTTCTGGAAAAGTCGACCAATGAGATACGCGAGCGCCGCTTTTTCAAAATAAAATACATTTTCAGTTGAAGAATTTTCTGGAGAACTGAAGCAAACACTGAACAGAAACGTCTAGATTTTGATTGTGAGACACATTCATTTTGTTTTTATTGATAATTATTGACTCCAGTATTCAGCTGACATAAAAATAAAGATTAAAAAACAAACCTTTATTTAGAAATCTTTGCTTTCAGACACTGAACCTTTATGTCCTGGTTTTATTATCCATTTTTCACATAAGAGTGACATTTGCTCAGTACTGAGCTCTTGTGATCAATAATTTGAGTAATTTGCTATAGATGCACGAGAACCTGAAATAACACGAGATAATAGAAAAACGTCCCATATTATAATAATAAGTATTTACTGGATACCCCCTGTTCAGTCACTGCAAAGGCAAAGAAGTCTCGTGGCAGAGTGTGCAGGGAAAAAGTAACGGTGTCCGAAATCTGAAAGACATTAAAAGCTTGGTAAAGTCCTGCACTGACAGGTGAAGAATGACTGAATCCAGTGTGTGCAGATGTCTCATTTAATAGTGATAGTAATAGTGAGAATAATAACAATAGTGATTTATTAATCACAAAAAGTAATGGCATAGAAGTCAAAGTTTGTATCTGAGTCGTTCTTTCGGCTTCACGATGATTCCAGAGAGTTCTGATGAAGCTGCTTCAAGTGGTCCGACTTGAGTTTCACAATAAGACGAGTGGCTGTTCAAACGCAATTACTGAAGCTGATTTTGAGCCGGATGTGTTTTATTTTGAAGCTCCAGATAGGAAGCTGTACCGGCCCGTTGACGCACACCTGACGTGGTTGCGGGTGAAACGTCTGGAAGCAACCAGACAGCGAGCTCAACAGATATAAAGCTGCCGGTGTGAGAGCAGAGAGAGCAACACAGAGATCAGAGAGCAGCAGAAGATCAAGAGAAGAAGAAGAAAAGAACATCACTCCTCTTCACAGCGACACACAACTGTAAGTACAACCTTCAATTCTGAGGCGCTTTACTCTGAAATGTGCAACGCAAAAGCACATCAGTTTTATTTTGAAGGAACATGTTTGGAGGAGCTTTTAAAAACAGTTTTCATGCACATGAGAAGAAAAATTCAAGTTAAACTGAAAAACAGTGAATAAAATGAATGACGTTCAACATGAAAAAAATAACAAAGTGCTGATGTTTAGACTCTAACTGCAGTTTATCTGATTCTCAGGCTCCATAATTACACATTATTATTATTATTATGTTCCTCTCTGATGTTTTCTCCTTCTCTTTAGGAAACTAAGTCAAAGCAATCAAGATGTCTGCAGCTAAAGGTGTAGCGATCGGCATCGACCTGGGCACCACCTACTCCTGTGTGGGGGTTTTCCAGCACGGGAAAGTAGAAATCATCGCCAACGACCAGGGCAACAGGACCACCCCCAGCTATGTGGCCTTCACAGACACCGAGAGGCTCATTGGGGACGCAGCCAAGAACCAGGTGGCTCTGAACCCCAGCAACACTGTGTTTGATGCCAAGAGGCTGATTGGAAGAAAGTTTGATGAACCTGTGGTGCAGGCGGACATGAAGCACTGGCCCTTCAAGGTGATTTCAGACGGAGGGAAGCCCAAAATCAGAGTGGAGTACAAAGGGGAGGACAAGGCCTTCTACCCCGAGGAGATCTCCTCCATGGTCCTGGTGAAGATGAAGGAGATCGCAGAGGCCTACCTGGGCCAAAAGGTGTCCAACGCTGTCATCACGGTCCCGGCGTACTTCAATGACTCCCAGCGACAGGCCACTAAAGACGCGGGCGTCATCGCGGGCCTCAACGTCCTGAGGATCATCAACGAGCCCACGGCAGCCGCCATCGCCTACGGTCTGGACAAAGGCAAGTCAGGCGAGAGGAACGTCCTGATCTTTGACCTGGGTGGGGGGACCTTCGACGTGTCCATCCTGACCATTGAAGACGGCATCTTTGAGGTGAAGTCCACGGCCGGAGACACCCACCTGGGCGGAGAGGACTTTGACAACCGCATGGTGAACCACTTTGTGGAGGAGTTCAAGAGGAAGCACAAGAAGGACATCAGCCAGAACAAGAGAGCCTTGAGGAGGCTGCGCACAGCTTGTGAGAGGGCCAAGAGGACCCTGTCCTCCAGCTCCCAGGCCAGCATCGAGATCGACTCTCTGTTTGAGGGCGTCGACTTCTACACCTCCATCACCAGGGCTCGTTTTGAGGAGCTGTGCTCCGACCTGTTCAGGGGAACCTTGGAGCCGGTGGAGAAATCCCTGAGGGACGCCAAACTGGACAAGGGGCAGATCCACGACGTCGTCCTGGTGGGAGGCTCCACCCGAATCCCCAAAATCCAGAAGCTGCTGCAGGACTTCTTCAACGGCCGGGAGCTGAACAAGAGCATCAACCCGGACGAGGCCGTGGCTTACGGTGCCGCCGTCCAGGCCGCCATCCTCTCGGGCGACACCTCCGGCAACGTTCAGGACCTGCTGCTGCTGGACGTGGCGCCTCTGTCCCTGGGTATCGAGACGGCCGGAGGGGTCATGACGGCCCTGATCAAACGCAACACCACCATCCCCACCAAGCAGACCCAGACCTTCACCACCTACTCCGACAACCAGCCCGGCGTCCTGATCAAGGTCTACGAAGGAGAGAGAGCCATGACTAAGGACAACAACCTGCTGGGCAAGTTTGAGCTGACGGGGATCCCGCCCGCCCCACGAGGCGTCCCGCAGATCGAGGTCACCTTCGACGTCGACGCCAACGGCATTTTGAACGTGTCTGCGGTGGACAAGAGCACCGGCAAAGAGAACAAGATCACCATCACCAACGATAAGGGCCGACTGAGCAAAGAAGAGATCGAGAAGATGGTGCAGGACGCAGAGAAATACAAAGCCGAGGACGACCTTCAGAGGGACAAAATCGCCGCCAAGAACTCCCTGGAGTCCTACGCCTTCAACATGAAGAGCAGCGTGCAGGACGACAACCTGAAGGGCAAAATCAGCGAGGAGGACAAGAAGAAGGTGGTGGAGAAATGTGACGAGGCCATCGCCTGGCTGGAGAACAACCAGCTGGCTGATAAAGAGGAGTACCAACACAAGCAGAAAGAGCTGGAGAAAGTGTGCAACCCCATCATCAGCAAGCTGTATCAGGGAGGGAAGCCCACTGGTGCTACCTGTGGAGAGCAGGCACGAGCCGGCTCCCAGGGGCCCACTATTGAGGAGGTGGACTAAAGAGGCCCTGAAGATGGACTCTGAGCTCACTGGGACTGTTGCACACTCACATCGGACTCTTTGACTGTTTGAAAAGTAACTGTTCATGTTCACATATTTTCCATGTAAATATATTCGTGATGTTTGCACAATGATCACTACTGATTTTTTTTTTTTTTTTACATTTTCTTAGATAATTTCTATAAATGTAAATATTTATTTAAATATATTTCTTCACTGAGTTTCTAATAAAAAGTAAACTAAAAATATTAAGCTGTTTTTATGCTTTCAACAAACCTGAAACATTTTTACTCTACTTGAGCACTCACAGGGCTTTACAAGTATCTTAAAATAGGCATATATGCAGGAGAAGACAATAAGGAAATACATTGTCTTTGAACTTGGCTCTTATTCTATTATATACTAAAGTAAAAATTAATAATTAACAGTTAAATGTGTAAACTAAATATATGAATGATCCCAAATTTTCTTTCAATGTTATTGATGTGTAATGTTGCAGCTGTTATGACCACTAGGGGGCTGTGAGCATCTACAGGAGTCTGCAGAGACGCAATCATCTCACACTGAAACAGCCCCATGAACATTTTTACAAGATAACCACAAAAAGCTTTAGGTCAGATGTCACTCTTGGAGACTTTCTGGAACATTAATCAAACAATATAATACATCAGTATAAGCATCAATACTACTCATATTGATTACCAGTAATAAACTTCATGCAACATAAATCCAGTCAGAAGATGATGGGCTGTTGAATTTTTCCCTCTAATATCATAAATGGATATTGTGTACAGAACCTGCACCAACTCTTTGTGTGACATTTGATAAAATAATCAAAAACAGACACAGAGAGACTTTTTATTAGTATTTCATTTTTTCCAAGATGACACAAAGTAAAGATCAAAACAGTCACTGAAAGGAGAATATAAGACCTAAGGCAGCAGACTCATCTGGCTCAGATGCAGCTCTGCAGTGAATATCCTGCAGGCTGGATTCCAAACATCACAACACACCTGACTCTGTAAGGTGGACTGGTGGGGGAGCTGAGTATGAAGATTCATCCTGAGTCAGCGCTGTCAGACAACACCAAATATGGCCCAAAGACAACCTGCAGCAGGTGCACAGCGACCACAAAGTTCTGTACAGAAGGACTACCTGGCTAAAAGGAGGCCCAACATGAAGCTATTCAAATCCAGAACCTTCTCACCGTGATGCTGTAATAACACCCTGCCACCCTGTCACCATCATAAAAAGACAAAGAAATAAGAGAAAGATGATCCAAAAGGACCGTGAAGGAGTGTAAAATGACACAAACAGATACTAGAGGGCTAAAAAACAGAAAACAGATTAAAAAATAAATAAAAACAAATGCAAAAGACACAAAATAAGTAAAACATGATGAAAATTTACCATGACGAGAAGTGATATGGGTACAAAAAATGAAAAACATAAAAAGACTGAAGGAGCACAAAATAATGTGAAAGGCCCACAGAGCGACACCAAATGACTCCGAAGAGCTTCATGGCTTCAGTTAGACACAAAATGACACTAAATGGGCAGAAAGGGATGAAAACACAGTGAAAAGGTAGTAAATGACTGAAGTATTGCACAAGGATCACTAAGAGATGTGGACGGAGCTGAAACTAGAGGAAACAGGACTGTGGAGAGGCACAAACCGACAGAGGAAACCATGAAGATGATTTAGAAAGGCTTCAAACACGTCCAAAAGAACCACAACAGGACTGAGATCAGTTACAGGCTCTTTAAAACCATCATGGATGAGGCTGTGGGGCCTTAAACATGCCTGTGTTTAATCTGAGGTCAGTCACAGAGCTCAGGTGAGCTCAGGTGAGTTCCTGCTGCAGGAACCACTTCCAAGTTTTTCTTTCTGCTCACAAACTCTCAAACCTTTTCCTTGCTTTTGATTTCTGGAGCTTCTGGAACTTTCTGTTGCAGGGGCATTCAGCTCCTGCTCTGATTAGCCGATTCAGCTGACGTAAACAAGTCAAGCTGTCACTGATATTTAGGACAATACCGGAGGTTGTGCAGTTCAGCTTTCAAAATAAGACGTCTTTTGTTTCACTTTGGTTCGTTTGTTGTTTTTATAGTTTAGTTTCAGCGCAGACGTCATCACATGGACGCCGCGCTGAGATGGCGGCAGAGCGTTAACCTCAGGGAACGAGGTCTTTTCTAAACAAGAGCAGCAAACTGTAGAGCTGTCAGAGTTCACTGCTGATTTCCATACATCTTCATGATCACTGAAATAAAATCTGATTAGGTAATACTTCAAAATAAAGGCCCAAATAACTGCCCCCAGGCATTTTAAAGCTGTCTTTACTGACCCATCCTTGGGATAGCTGTAGTAATCTGACTACTCTCACACAGATGGCACAATATTTACTTTATATGTAAGGTTCGTTTTTATTTCATTAATTTTGGAAACTAAAGGACTTTTTGAGCTTCTGGTTTGGTTTCAGTTCGCTCTAAAAACCTCTTTTGCGGCAGCACTTTATTTTGAAATGCTTCACCGGATGTTCCAGCTGCTCCTGACTCCACCTTTACTGCAGAGTTTTCAAAGAAACGTCTGGAAGCTGGTGGGAGGAGGGCGCTCAGCTTATAAAGTGGGGAGGAGGCGCAGTGCTCCGGGCTGCACGAGGAGGAAGATGGGGGATGGAGGAGCTCCTTATTATCGCGGGGTCGGCGCAGAACTGTGAGTACCGAGCTGGCTGGTGTGGGTGGAGCAGTGCGGGTGGAGGTTGGGTTGGTGTCTGAGGCTGTTTCATGTTTGCTGAAACCTGTTCTATTCATTGCAGAAATGTTGAACCGCGAAGCAAAGAGACCAAAAAAAAGCCAAGTTAGATGTGATGGCGCGGACTGGACTCACTGTGGAGGTCTCTGAGGTTACAGACAGGAAGTGAGTGTACAGATGTTTCAGAGCAGGACGGAAAATCAGCCCAAATTTCTTTATTATGGCTTTAATTCACCAAAATCACAGAGAACACCTGCTGTGGCTGTAAACAGCTGGATGAACAGCAGGCTGAGCTTCTAGAACAATCAGGAAACCGAGGAGGAGCCCCTCCCCTCCCTGTTACAGCGCTGCCTCATGATCTGGAAGTTTCCTCGTGATTTTTAAACACAGGAATCCAATCGGAGCTCATGGAATAATCTTGAAATCAGGATTTATGTCAACAAGGAAAATACTTTACAAAAGAAGGAAACTTTAATCAGAGAAATTACATTTATATTAAGCTGGACTAACCAGCATAGAAACAAACAAATGCTCAAATGTGATTAGATAACATCTGCAGTTGCCTTCCAGAACATTCTGCCGTAATATTTACAGTAAATATCAGCTTTGAATGTTTTTATTTTATGAATAAAACGGTCGGGCTGCCACAAATGAAAGATTTAGCTGCAGGAGAAAGCTTAAAATCAGCATTTTACGTTTGTGTTTAGATAAAACTATCTGTAGCTGCCTTCCAGAACGTTCTGCACAATATTCACATCGTCATAGAGAAAACTCAAATAACTGGGCCTGAACTCTGAAACCATCTGTTAGATTTAATGAGTAAAAATGAAAAATCAAACCTTTTTTTTTTTTGGCTGTAAACAGCTGGATAAGCTGGAAAAAGCAAGCTGAGCTTCCAGAACAATCCCTGAGTAAAGGGAGGAGGAGCCCCTCCCCTCCCTGTTGCTGCCTCATGATCTGGAAGTTTCCTCACTGAGGACCAAAATCTTGTGATTTTAAAAACAGGAATAAAATCTGTGCTTGTGGAATAATCCTGAAATCAGGATTTATGAGAACAAGAAAATATTGTTAGAATTACAAAAAGGTGGAGCTCTCTGGAGACTCAGGGGACTTCTCCACCCCTCAGAACAAAATCATTTAGAAGGATATGATTTTTTTTTGTTTTTAAATTCAGAAATATTTAAACTGGATTAAGTGACATGGAAACACTTAATCTCCTGCTACTCAGAGATGTTGTTTAATTATAATATCTGTACCTTCCAGAATAGTCTGAGTAATATTTATATTTCCTCACATTTATAGTGACGATCAAAGAGAAGCCTGTTGTTAAAGGTAAAAATATTCAGACAGGCTCTGCAGCTTTAAAGCAGCTCAATGTTTTTCTAGAACAATCCTCACGCTCACTGTTATTACTCTGCTGGAAGCAAGTCTGATTTATTTTTAATTTCTTTAAGCTGAACAACCAACCTGAGAAACCAAGTCAGGATTTAAGAACAAAGTGACGTTACTGGATTTTAAAAAAAGGTTCACATGGAAAAAACCTCCAGAACCACAGAGAGGAAAATACTTATTAAAAACCCAAATTTTAGTCACAGCATTCCGTCTGAACCTGGACTGACTGGATAGACGTGAACACCTGCCATCTTCCAAAAATATTCTGCACATTATTTATATTTGATTATTCTTCTGCAGTAAGTTTAAACCAGGAGTCACCAAATCTGTCCCCGAATATGAAATGAGGATGATGTTTAGAGGGCGGGGTTATACAGGATGACCTGAGCCAATAAGACTGATTCAAACTACAAAGTCAATGGTGGAATTTTTAAAAAAACACAAAAAAACCAAAAAACTCACCTGCTGGGAAAAGGTTTAGTAGTTATGAGCATGTCAGTGTCCACAGATCAAAGTCTTTAAAATTCTTTCAAATCCTCATATTTAATCATGTTTACAGTAAATATAAAGGATTTGATAGGTTCAGCTTCAGGACTGTGTGCAAACCGCAGTACAACAACTGGCCAGCAGGTGTCAGCAAAGCCTCAGGTCTGCTTACAAATGTTAATAATAAACCTGAGCGAGTACATTACTGATGCTCTGTGCTCCGACAGACCCTCATTATCATGTCTGTAGGTACCTTCCAGAATAATCTGAAGAGTTTCATCTAAAGAGAAGTTTCATGAAGAGCTGGGTGGACTTATTTGGTTTAAAGAGGTTTCTGCAGTAAATGAGTAAGAGCAGGGATGGGGACAGTTTATTAGGCATGCTACAGACTCGTCCTCCATAAACTGCCATAAATTACAGCATGAATAACAAGCAGGATATAGACCTGCAAAGCCCAGAGGGATGTGAGCACACTTACAGACGTCAGTGTTTTGTAGGTTTGCTGTTGAAGTGATGGCTCTTGGGCCTGTGGGTTTAGTCTTCCTGTATAAAATCACTTTTCCTGAAAGGTTTTTACGCTCCTCGCTGCAGAGGTATGTTAGCTGTGTGACTGGCGAGCGTGCTCAGCCTGAAAGCTCTCATGCAGCAGGTAAAATATCTGACTGGGTCAAATTTGCAGAAATGGTGAAACTGAGGTGTAAATATTTCACTGAGTGCAGCTTTCCCAACTCTGTAAAGGCGGTGAGCGTGACGAGGCTGACGTCTCTGACGTTTGAGTTCATTTTCTGTCCTAATCAGTGAAACGTGTTCCAGCTGCTGTGTCTGTGTAGGCTGTGTTTTATTTACAAATGCTTTTCCACATCTCTGCTCTGACTGATGCTGCTGCACTGACCCGCTGACAGCCTTTCCTCCTCCAGAGTCCAAACTGGGGTTAAACTGGTCCTGATGAAGGACACCAGGTCACCCTGTTCGTGTAAATGTTGATGTGGGGGGAACTTTTTTTTTTCCAAGGTTGTGACTTTAAAGACTTAAAAGACCAATGAGAGGATATTTTTTTTTTTTTTTTTTTTCTGCAGTCTGAGGTTCGAAGGTAACTTGGATTTTAAAAGGACAACAAACATGGTCACATGACTGAACTGGGAGAACTGGATTTGTGTACAAAGAGCTGAATTGATGTAAATTCTATGGATGCTGTGGTTTCTTTCTGCTGCAGAGCAGTTATGGAAAAACAAAATTAAACTACAACAAACAACAATTTTGTATTTTTTGTATTCATTTAACAGGATGGATGATGTGTGAGGGGGCGGGGCTGAACGTTTAATGAGAAACTGCTGAAGGGCTGGAAAATACTCCATTACAATTGTTTCTCTGTGTTTAAAGATCTTTGAGACTGAATGATTAAATCTGATTTACATTCATTGTAAAATGTTCAGCAGTTTTGCTGCAGAGGTTCATCAACATAGGGCTGAAATTGACCTTTACTCACATTATGAAAATGCTTTTATTCCTTTATGATACAGTCTTAACAGTGTTTGTATTCATTTATTTGGGACAAATAATAATTAGAGCATCGGTTTAAAGAGCAGGGAGGATACAGGACTCAGTCACAGCACAGAGTTGCAGACCTCATCCCTGATTGGACCTTTAAGAAACAAACTGTTAAATGACCCCGAGTGAGACGATGAACCTGTGGTTAAAAATAAATATTCAATTACTGATGAGTCATGATTTTAAAGTCCTGTCAGAAAAACTGATCCCCTTTGAAACGTTGAGTTATTAATGGGGGGAAAAAACAGCTGCTGGTTATAAGAAGAGAAATCCTAATTCTCCATGTTTAGGTTAAAATAATTACGCTGGTAAATGAAACCTGTGGACAGTTATTAATGTTATTACTTTAAAATAACCTGCAGATTAAATCCAGCAAATGCCCTCTGCTAACCTGAAGTAAGACTTTGACCACCGGGAGCAGCGGTTTCCTGATCAGGGGATCTGAAATAAGAACGAGTCTTTAAGGACGCCTGCTGACACTGCTCCATCGTGTGGTTAATGTTGGTATTACATGACTGTAACCTGGCCCAAGTTTGGGTTCAGTCCACCTTAAATACAGATGTTTGGGACATGAGGTCAGCCTCAGTTTATTTACAAGGTTTTAAACAGGAGTTTTCAAAGAGGCATTTTATTCAGAAACATAAATGATCAGCCAGTTCTTACAAGTTTAAACTGTTCAATTAAAAAAAAAATGTAAAAGTACAACAAATATGAAGTACTGGGTGAAATACAGAGCTGCAGAGAAACAGGAGTATCAGTTAAAATGTGATGTTTAACTTTAAATGTGAGCTGTGCTGCTGACCAGACTCTCAGCTGCTGAGGCCAAAGGTGGAGTTGTGTTTATCCACCGAATGATTTCATCTGATTTCTGAGTACATTTTACTTTAAATCCGTCATGTTTATCTGACAGCACTGATTCAAAGAGGATCAACTGAAAATCGATAAATCGTCACAGTGATCAGTCATCTCAGGTTTTTCAGCCAAATCTTAATTTACATCATTTTATGCCTTTTTTTTTTTTCTTTCCAGTGATGATTTAAAAGTGATGAATCAAAAGAGGTCTGGGTTAAAAAGCTCAGCTTCATATGTTGCTGAGTGATGTGAGTGATGAGTAAAGCTGCCAGTCTAATGCAGCTGGAAACATCTTTTTGATAAAATAACCTGAGTAAAGGTGTTCGAGATCCCACCTGAAGTTATTTCTACTGAAAGCAGGAGCAGGGCTTCTGATGCTGAGGGTGTCGGCGCTTTTAGGAAGACCTTTGGATGTTTCCCATGAGGAGCGGAGAAGTGTCCTGCTGGTGTTTTTTACTGAAACCATAAAAAACAATCATCACAGATCGACAGGTGTTCAAATTCAGGATGTTCAGACTTGAAGGTAACGCTCTTTTTTTTTTTTTTTAAACCGTTTATGTGCAGGGTGTTCAGACTGATTTGCTGGTTATTAATGATGAAACTGTGAAGTCAGTCTGCACACGTGTCCAAAGAGCTGGGCAGCAGTGATCATGTTATTAATGTGGGAGGCTCAAGACATGAGAAGGGAAACAGTGAAACTGCACGTGTAACTCCTGTTTTTGTGTTTACCTGAAGCTTCAGAGGTCAGTGTGAGTGGGCCGTGTCTGTCAGTGTGTCTCCTACTTTATTGTGCGTTGATGCTGTCATTGTTGTCGTCATCAACAACCTCCCGCATGCTGATGTCTGATGGTTTCTGAGGTCGTTCATGCTGGCTGTTAAATTTGGGCGGACAGGAAATGTCATTGCACCCACCTGCCCCGCTGTGATGTGTCTTTGTCCTGTGAGCTCATGTCTCCTCCGACCGTGGAGCGACTGATGCTCCCGTGAGTCTGACCATGTGACATGTTGTGTTTCGTCACTTCCTGCTCCTTCGATCAAACCTGCATCCTCACATCAGTCTGACTAAAGCTGAAGTTTCCACATCACGCATGAACCGAGTCCCCGGATCCAGATTAGCGAAGCCGTTAGTCCTGATAATCTCAGAGCATGAACAGAAGCAGTGGTGGAGTGTAACTGAGTACATTTACTCGAGTTTAATGGACTTTACTGAAGTACTTCTATGTTATGCTCTAATTCTACTCAACTGTATTTCTGCATTTAAATATTTGACTTGTACTCTACACCAGTTTATTTCTTATGAAGCTTTTCTTCATTTTCAGATTTTTAAATAGGCCAATAAATCTAATGTATGATTCTCCGAGTGGTGCACGACTCATTCAGATCATTAGAGGGAAATCCACTGATTAATCAGTAAATATGATCCAATAATAATCTACTCTGCCTAATGAGTAATTTTACTTTAATGGTATTTGAAGATCAAACTGAAGTACTTTTACTGAGTCTGAGTACTTCTTAGAGCCACGTTTACTGTAAAAGATCTGCATGAAGGTACAGGACCAAACATGAGCCTGAAATCCAGCGCAGTGTTTCAGCTGTCCACCAGGCTGGCCTCCCAGAGATGCTATTTTATAAAATATGTGCTTACATAAAGTAAGATTTCCATATTTCTTAATAAAAACGTAGCCACAGCTGCTCTTTAATCATCAAACATCTTTAAATTTCATGTTTTTTACTCAGAGGCAGAAAAACAAAATTATGAAGGCGTAACCATCTTATCATAGTCCACAAATGTAGGAGTTGAGTAGATTTGAGCTGGGTTAAATGTATCCTGTGGTTACGTTCCACCACAGCTGGAGCAAAGCGTGAATCCTCTGAACATCTGGGGGCCTCACAGCATTAGAGTCTGCCTCTAATGAAGCTTCCTGCCACATCAGCCTGCTTTCTCTTCATCTGTTTCCTTCCAGCTGTTGTGCAGAACAAACACAAAGCTGCAGGTTTCTGCCCAAAAACAGGTTGTAGCTAACTCCACTTCCTGTTTTATGGGTGTTTTAGGCTCCAGAGCAACAGGAAGAAGACTAGAACTTCTACACTCCTTTCCTTCCCCTCTTCTTTACCTCCTTCCCTTTTGTCTCCCTCCTTTCCTAACCTCTTCTCATTCCTTCCTTCCTTTCCTCACATCGTTAGCTTCTTTTCTTGCTTTCTAATCGGTCTCCTGCGTCATTAGGTTCAACTTAAAGCTGCACAGTACTTATTAAATTTACATGCAGTTAATGAAAAGTTAGAGTGGTGGAAACAGAAAATGCTGCTGAGATCCAAACCTGAATCTTTAACTCGGATCTTTGGGATCAGTTGGATTTTAGCATGTTTGTGTTTGATGCCTGAAACAAACAAAATCAGTTTAGATCATTTTTGAGGCTGTTAAAGAAAATATCAGAATCATTTATTAGCTGGTCTGTACACGACCAATAATCAGGCAGATGACATTTAAGTAAAGATGATTTATTTATTTTCTATGAAATTCCCAGTTTGGGTTGAACATGTTGGAATTTTGTTTTATGACTAAAATATTTAATGAACTACAAAAAAAATCTTTGCTTATATGAAAATATACAAAGTATAACAGCTGGATCTGAGCTGGAGAGATCATTTTAAATTTCCTCTCTCCTTCTGTCACTCTTCCTTGTTCCCCCTCCCGTCTCTATATTTACCTTCCAATCAACCTCATGTTCATGAATCCAGGCTTAGCTGAACTGAGGAGTTGAGCTTTGGATCTAAATATCAAACCTCACTCTGGTTTAAACTCAGGTGATAAGTTTGGCTTAAAGTTTTTTGATGGCTCCACATCTGGCTGGGTTAAAAGTGCAGCTGCGTCTGACAGCCTACATCAGGAGGGGTCAGCAGTTTTTAGGATCATCTTGTTGGACTTCATGTCAGGGCTGTTCATGCTTGATGTGTTATTAACAGTAAATTAATGGCTTCTTTTCTCAAAGCGCTTTATCCACCACGCCTCATTCTAACTAACATCCAGGACCAAGCTCAGGTTCAGTTTCTTGCCCGAGGAGCAAACAGGGAGCAATCTTTCAGTTTATAACTCCTGAGCCCAGCCATCCCTTGATGATGATGATGATGATGATCTCTCTAAGACTTGTTTCCAGATCTAACACCTTACAGGATCTTGTCAAAACATTAAAAGCTAAAGGAAAAACGAGCAGCAGCGTATCTCACATGTGACTTCATCTCTTCCTGTAAAACCTGCTGCTGAGTGCGTTTTACATGTGGGGAAAACAGAACAGCATTAGAAATGTTACCAAACTGAAAGTAGAAGCTTAAAATGTTGCAGTTACTGTTGTTTAACCTTCTTGTGTTTGAATGTATGAACATGTGTGCTGATGATGTGGTTCTATTGTAGGTTTTATTTGATGATAACATGCCTTCAGGTTTGACACCTAAGAGAATAATCTAATATTTAAGAGTAACCAGCATCTGTTGTTTAACCTCTTCCCTGCTGCATACAGATGTTTCCACTGTGGAATCATTTCCTCAGAGTTATTAGAAACTTAAAAGCTGCAAACCTTAACTAAAAGTGCTGCAAGTGTTTTTGGTTTTGTGCACCAGTCTGCTTAGAGCTGACCTGAAGTCTGGTTCATTTACTGACACGTGCTTTAGACGGGCCTATATGTGTGTTTGACAAACAGATGTAACAGGTGCATTTCATCAGTGTTCTGTGTTTTCATGGAGGTGAATAAATGAAGCAGATATTTCTTATAAAGCATTCAAATGTCTTCTTCAGTTTAAGGTGGAAACGGTGGTTCTGTGACATCCATGAAAAATAAGAAAAACATTCAATTAATTCAACATTAGATGAAGAACAGGTGGAGGAAACTGCTCCACCTGCTGAGAAACTGCTCCACCTGCTGAAGTCAGAAAAGAGTCGGAGTGTAAAACAGAAATCAGGAAATTTGTTCAAAGAACTTATCAAACATTTGCTGGAGTCTCAGTGTAAAGATGGAGCCCCTCTGTAGGTTAATGGGTTCCTCCCTCACTTCCTCCCCGTTGTCTCCCTCCTTCGCCTCCTTCCCCGTTGTCTCCCTCCTTCGCCTCCTTCCCTGTCACCTCCTTCCCCGTTCTCTCCCTCCTTCGCCTCCTTCCCCGTTGTCTCCCTCCTTCCCCGTTGTCTCCCTCCTTCGCCTCCTTCCCTGTCGCCTCCTTCCCCGTTCTCTCCCTCCTTCGCCTCCTTCCCTGTCGCCTCCTTCCCCGTTCTCTCCCTCCTTCGCCTCCTTCCCCGTTCTCTCCCTCCTTCCCCGTTCTCTCCCTCCTTCGCCTCCTTCCCCGTTCTCTCCCTCCTTCCCCGTTCTCTCCCTCCTTCGCCTCCTTCCCTGTCACCTCCTTCCCCGTTGTCTCCCTCCTTCGCCTCCTTCCCTGTCACCTCCTTCCCTGTCCTCTCCTTCCCTGTTCTCTCCCTCCTTCCCTGTTCTCTCCCTCCTTCCCCGTTCTCTCCCTCCTTCGCCTCCTTCCCTGTCACCTCCTTCCCCGTTCTCTCCCTCCTTCCCCGTTCTCTCCCTCCTTCCCCGTTCTCTCCCTCCTTCGCCTCCTTCCCCGTTCTCTCCCTCCTTCGCCTCCTTCCCCGTTCTCTCCCTCCTTCGCCTCCTTCCCCGTTCTCTCCCTCCTTCGCCGTTCTCTCCCTCCTTCGCCTCCTTCCCTGTCACCTCCTTCCCCGTTGTCTCCCTCCTTCGCCTCCTTCCCTGTCACCTCCTTCCCTGTTCTCTCCTTCCCTGTTCTCTCCCTCCTTCCCTGTTCTCTCCCTCCTTCCCCGTTCTCTCCCTCCTTCGCCTCCTTCCCTGTCACCTCCTTCCCTGTTCTCTCCCTCCTTCCCCGTTCTCTCCCTCCTTCCCCGTTCTCTCCCTCCTTCGCCTCCTTCCCCGTTCTCTCCCTCCTTCCCCGTTCTCTCCCTCCTTCGCCTCCTTCCCCGTTCTCTCCCTCCTTCGCCTCCTTCCCCGTTCTCTCCCTCCTTCCCGTTCTCTCCCTCCTTCGCCTCCTTCCCCGTTCTCTCCCTCCTTCTTCTTCTTTCCTTCTTTTCTTCTCACTTTGCTTTCCAAAGGCTCTCCTGCCTTATTACATGTGTTAAAGCTACTCAGTCCATTACTTATTACATTTACATGCTTTTAAGAACAAAGTTAAACTGGTTAAAACAGAAAATGCTGCTAAATTCAGAGTCTTGCAATCCAACCTGTAAACTCAGATTATTGTGGGTCAGGTTGGCTTGAATATGCACGAGTTTGACGTCTGAGACGTCACTGAAACAAGACAGTCCTCCTTCCTTTCCTCTGTTTCCTCCTTGTCTGCTTCTCTCGTCCCTCTCTCCCCTGTCTGTAACTTCCTAACAGTCTGCTGTGTTATCAGGTTTAATTATACAGTAAATGTTACATTAAATGTTCAATTCATCTGTGTTATAATTGTATTATCACAGAGTTAAAATGTGCTGAATTCAGATTCTGGTGTGAAATTGAAGTTTGGCTTTTTAAGCAGCTGTTGTTGTGATTTGACACGATATAAATACAATTTTTATTGAGTTTAAAAAGAGTTAAAATACCAGAAAAATTTATTCGTTGTTCAGCTAAAGAACTTAAATTGATCAATAATCAGGCAATAAGATTTCATTACAGGTTTTCTAAACTCTGTTTATTATATTTTCTATGAAATGACCAGCTCCTCTTCCTCCTACCCTCTCCTCATCGTTAATCTCCTGTTGTTCCCTCTTTTCTTTCCTGCTCCTCACGTCTGTCTTTAACCCCCAAATACCCTCCTGTCCTATCAGGTGATATTACACAGAGTAAATAAATATTGGATACAGTAATTACAGTTTGTAATCACAGCTGAGTCTAAAGTGTAAAATATCAAAGCGGGAGTTCAACATGTTAGTTTTGTTTTATGACTATTTGTTTTTTTAATTAAAGCATGAGTATATGTCACAGCTGTAATATGATTAAATATGCTGTAAATGTTTCATTATTAAATCTCCTTTCCTCCCTCCTTCTGTCACTCCTCCTCTCTGTCTTACCCCCCCTCCCACCCCTCCATCACCCACATCCCTCCCCCTTTCCCTCTATATTTACCTTCCAAATGACATCCAGTTCATAAATGCAAAGTCAGCTGAACTGAGAGAGAAAGCTGAGCTCTGGATCCAAATATAACAACAGCTTGACTTAAAAGGCAGATGTGTCACAGCTGTATCTGACAACCCTCATTAGGACGGGGTAAACAGATTTAACGTGCTTGGTGTACATGTGTGCTGATGATGTTTTTCTTTCTGAGATTTAATTTTTCAATTAACTGATCTGCAGTCCTGACTTTAACGTGCCTTCAGGTTTAACATCTAACAGAATAATATTTATTGTCTTGTACTATTTAAAGTTACCAGCACCAGTTATTTAACCACAGCGCCCTCTGCTGGGTGGGCATGCACAGGTGTTTTACATGAGCAATAACAGTCTCATTGAATTAAACTGAGGCTGATCTCATACAAAAACAGCTCAGTTATTAGAAACTTATAAACTGTAAACCTTAAATTATGTTTTCTGTGTGTGGATAATGTGGGCAAAACTGTCATCAGTATGTTTATGCACCAACTTGAAATCAAAGGTCAGACATTTGGGTGGATTATAAACAAAACGAATGTTTCTTATGAAGGTATCAATGTGTTTTATATATATCAATGGCGATCAGGGGCTGGAAAACAAAATGTTTCACAGAGCTGATGAAAGGTTCTGAAAAGTGTTCCCAGTTCTTCCTTCAGGTCCACCTGATCATCATTATGTGACTGTGACCTCTGGGTTTGTTTCTGTCCAGGCTTCAGGCCTCAGTGAAGGTTTTTATTTGAAATTATTTAATTATCTAATATTATTGTTATTATATATTTATTTATATTTATTTGTGGGAAAAACTGACATTTTTGATACTTTAGAATCAGCTACGTCATACTGGTCAACACTCGTGTCTGTTACTTGACACAGTTTTACTTCACACTGGGGTTAATGTCGTGGGTTTTCCACCTTGCGACAGAGATTATAATCCATTTATCCTTCTCACATAAAAAATGACTTGGACGGTTTGGAAAAGTCTAAAGAGATCCAAACCATCACGGCTGTTATGTTTCAGCAGAACGAGCTGAAACAGCCACAGGTGGAAACATGAAGCGTGATACTCTCTGAAATGTAACCAGTTTCGATCTTTATTAGCTTTAATCATCTGGATGTGGTGTTGACTCATTTGTCCTGTCAGTCATCTCTGTTACGTGTTCTTGTCACTTCACTCTTAAATGAAATGAGTTTCATAGTCGTTGAATCTTATTGATAAAAAACATAACTGAACAATTGGTTTCAAAGTCCTGACAATTTCTTGGCCAATAATAATCTCAGGTAGAAGTGACGGAGGTCAGACGGGGGAGGTTACCAGTGATGTCATTTCTAAAGTCAGTGTTGTGTGTTTATATTGTTGTTGTGTCTGTGAGTTTTTTCTTCTTTGGTTTGTGTTTGTTTTTTTTCTGCGTTTTGTCCTGTTGACTTGATTTTTGTGTTGTTTGGTTTGTACGATGTGAGAACGTACTGGATTAATCGCAGAGCTGATGATGATGGTCAGAGCAGCAACGTACAAACATGAGGTCTTACATAAATGAGAAAGTTTGAGACACATTTCATCTAAAAGGCTGGACTCTAACATGACAGAGTAAAGGATGTAAACTGGAGCTTTGGTGTTTATTTTAAGGTGAAACCAGCAGGATGCAAATATGTTTGAATGTTCACTGGGAGTCAAAAACAAACTGAAGCTGATGAAATGTCAAAGAACTGATCTGGGACAAGCAGGAACTTTGTTATCAAAAGGTTAAAGTTCAAACATATTTATACTGTGGAAGCTCTAAGGTGGCGATTCATCTCTGATGGTTCATTTTTGATGGTTTTTGAACAGATTTGATTTCAGTCACTGCATCCCTGTTAGACATGATCAGGTTGGTGTGGGTGAATCAGAGGTGCATCAAACAGACTCACAACTGTGTGAACAAAGATGAATTGAATCAGGTTTATGGTGCATCATAATAGCTGGGTTGATTCCATTTGGTTTAATGAAATGAGAATTTTGGGGTTTGTCATATTTTCATGAGTTTCCAAACTATCTCTAAATGTTCTGTCTCTGTTTGGGTGCACATGAACTGGTTCTATGTTCACTGTGAGCTGATCGTGTGTAATGTCTTCCTGTGGTTCTGCAGTTTCAGCTGAATGACGTCATCCAACCAGCTGTGCTGCAGTTCCAACAAACACGATGCAAACTTGTGTTTTACTCATGAAACGTCTGAACTTCAAAGGTGAGGACTGACAGGCGTGTTTCATTGAAGTCTATAAAAACATGGTACACTTTGTTTCTTTCTTTCTTTGTAACAGAGTATTGACTCAAGGGTAACACTTACCATGAAGAAATATTGTGTGATCAGTCCTCCTTCAGTTTAATGTAACAAAATCATGGCTGGAACAGCTGCACCACCGATCTGAGAGTCTGAAAGATTACTTTATAAGATAAGATGCATTTTCAATGATGAATGTTTGAGTGCAAAAAAGTGTTCAAACTCAGGTAAAGATCTCTCTGGATGTTCTCAGTATAGTGATGGAGACTGAGGCCCCAACGATCCTACTCGTCCCTGCCTCTTCTCTAAATTGAACAACAAACATGTTAGTGATGATTCAGTTTGTCTGTAGTGTTTAGAGGTTGTCTCTAAAGCTTCCAGTCCTTTTAAACCAGTTAAACTAGTCTTTAAAAATCCTCTTTATCTCCCAGCAGCAGCCCTGCTTCCATTTCACAACTTGATCTGGTTTGTTTAAGATGTTTACGCCAGTGTTTGTTGTCGTGACCTAATGAGCAGCGTTTTGAAAAAAGAAAATAAAGCCAGTGGAGACATTTTACTCCATGTTAGTCTGATGGGAGTTTAAGGTTCATTGGACCAAATCTATATGAATGAAGGTTATGTTTGTTGTATTAATCAGTGTTTGGATACAGTTAATGTGAAGGTGAATCATGTTGTTAATCTTTCAGTGTCTCATACTCTCATTTATACAATCCCAACAGAGCACTTAGATCGTCCAATCACAGGCTCCTAGCACAACCTAGGTCTCGACTGAAGTCGAGAGGTGACCGGACCTTTGCAACCGTGGCACCAAGACTCTGGAATAACCTCCCTGTTCATATTCGTACTGCCGAGTCTATCCAGTCTTTTAAATCACGTCTTAAAACCTATTAATCAATAAACTGGAGATACGACAACAAATACAGAACTAAATTTGACCTTCATTGTTTAAATCTGGGTCATCTCAGTCACTTTACTCTCATTACTGTCCTAAAATGTGCAGCAGTTTCATGCTACTGTAGAAAAGAGAAGTCGAGTTTTGGACATGTGTAAATGCCAGCGGTGAGGAGTTGGTCCCTGCCTTTGTCCATGCAGAGAGATTAAGATGTGGTGACATGGTCTATTTTACTGTGTTCGAAGTGAAATGGTTTCTTCATGTGTTACAGTTCTGATATATGTGAAAGTCTTTAAAGCTCAAATTAAGGTTGATGCGGTTTTTACATCTCTGGGTCACGTCCATGTTGTGTTAAAATGCCAGTTGCATCAAAAATCACTTGCTGAATTGAAATATTAGATACTTTACAGGAAAAACTGAAATCAGTTGTTTGTTTTGATTAGAGATGGTGAGTCGTCGTTTACAGCAGGTTCAGTGCTGGTTCTGCTGCAGAGTACATGAAAATGAAACTAACATGAAATCCTGCAGTTTGCTTTCAGAATGTGTTGATGCTTCTTCATCCAGGGTAAAATATTTATCTATAATATAATCTACATGTGTAATCTCCTCTGAATCCTCTGCTCTCTGTCCTGCTCCACGGGATCACCAGAAAAAAGTGAGCGAGGAAACTGAACTGAATGTTGGAGACGATGATGTCATCAGCATATGTACAGTTTATGTACAGAGAAAACAGCAGCAGGGCTAATGTGCATCCCTGTGACACCTTCATCAGAACTCTTAATCAGATTAGATTATTTAGATTTATATATTTTTATTTTATTAGATTATATTGTTATGAGCAAAATATGTCATCAACCCGAGAGGTTCTCTTTTCTGGTTTACTGTCACAAATGTCTGTAGTTACTAAACTTAATACTTTAATAATATTTGCATCGTCTACAGGATAGTTAGTTTTATCTGTAAATTGTGGTCATTTACTGAAATATTTATTTACAAAAGTTTCAACCTATAAATGAAATGGTGGCGTGTGGAGGTGATTGAAAGCAGGCTGGGTCGAGGTGAAGCGGGTAACAAACCAAACGCTCTCATCAGCACAAAAGCTGAAGAATACATTCATTTATCCAGAGTAAACAGCCGGGGGCGTACCCTAGTCAAATGTTGACAAACTTATTATTTTTGGATTTTTAAATGTGTGTCGGTTCTTCAGCTGATGGTCAAAGTTTGAGCACAAACGTTTAAAGTACAAAATCTGGTCTAAACGGTAAAATCCTAAGATTTCTGAGAGCAGGACGGGGTGAGGATGAAGGGGTTGCAAACAGAAGGAAAAACAGTTCAGAGGAAACGACGGGGACGGTCAGGAAGCCTGATTAGGACCACTGTAGATTTGTTTATCAGGATTTTTTAAGTGTTACCTTCATTCATTATATGCAAAAAGCTTAATCAGCCCAAGAGCTCATGTTTTCTGTTGCCTTTAAACAAACAAACAAATGAATATTGTTGATTACATTTTAAATCTGCACACGATGTATTTCACCCCCATCAGAACACAGCTCTAACCTCCTGTGAGGCGACTTCTTGATCATCGGGATATTTGTGGGTTTTTACAGATCCGGGTCATTTTTGCATTTCTGTCCTGTGTCGTGTTAAAATAACACTTGTACCAAAATGGAAATATTTAGGAATACATTTAGTTCTAGAGTTAACAGCAGGGGCCCTGACACTGTTGCCTGTGGGGAAACATTAGTGAAATCTCTACAAACTTAATATATTTGGATATTTTTAATGCGTGTCAGATGATTTTCTTTTTTCTTTTTTTTTTTTTTATCAGTTATTACAAGGTTTGATCACAAGGGTTTGAACTAAGTACAAATTCTGGTCAACATGGTGAATAAAGTGTGAGGTTTACTGAAAGAAAACACATAAGTAAATGCATCCTAGAGAAACCAGAAGGAAAAATTCTATCTATGCACAGAGGAAACAGCTGGAGTCTAATGTTGATCCCTGTGTGACACTTTTATCAAAGATTTTTCTAAACTAATAGGAAGTCATATTAGGCAATACTCTGGTTTTTATAATCAGATTTTTAATTTGATTCATCATCACCAAAACTTTGAAACAATCCTAATTTCTGTCACGCTTAAACAAACTTATAATGACATTAAATCTAATACCTAACATGTTTTTCATGTATTACGATGGTCTCCCCTGTGACTTCTCTTATTGTGAAAATATTTAGTCCACAGGTTGGTTTTATCTGGTAAATCCATCTTTTCCACTGGATTAGCACAAAGGTTTAACCTATAAAGTATAATATAAAGTAGCAGGCTGAGGCGGAGCAGGTGGCAAAGAAAAATGGTGTCATCAGCATAAAAACTGACTGTAAAGACAATTGAATAGAGAGTAAATATCAGAGGGTCTAATACTGCCCCCTGTGGGACACTCCTGTAAAATGCTTACAAACTTATTATGTTTGGATTTTTATTTTTTATTTTTTTTTAAATGTACGTTGGTTGATTTTCAGTCGATTAGAGCTCGACTGTAAAGGTTTAAGGTATAACGTAGTAAATCTGGTCAAAGTCTGAGCAGGTGGCAAACAGTCTGGTAACATTGGCATCATATTATAAGTGAAGGACAAATTCTAATTCACAGAGGACCTAATATTAATCCATGTGTGAGGCCTTTATTCAGATTCTATGAAGTTGATTGAGCTCTGGATACGTTGGGGGGATAATACTGCTCCCTGTGGGACACTCCTGTGGAAACCTCTACAAATGTGTTACATTTGGGTTTTAAACGTATCCTGATTGGATGATTTTCAGTCCATTATCACAAGGTTTGACCACAAAGGTTTAAGCTATAAAATGTAAAGTCTGAGGTTCATTGAAGGCAGATTGGGTTGAGGTGATTCAGGTGGAGCAAACCAAACTGAATCATCAGCATAAAAACTGATGTCATAGAAAAGAGTAAAAGAATAAATGATGTTGTGATGATGTGATTATATTTATGTTGCTTCAGTATTTGAGTCTGGCCCTCGGTGATAAACACAACTGGATTTACTATAAAATGAAAAATGGTGAAGAAGAGTTTAACTGAACATTCAGACTAACTGTGGAGTTTTCTCCTGTTTGGTAACACTGTGGGTGAAATGATGCTCGGAGTACATCTGGGTAACACAGCAAAGTGTTTAATGATGTTTGTGCTTGTATAACATGTTTTTAACTAGTGATGTGGAAGACGTCATGTCTGAAGGAAGAGCTTCTTGGTGATGGTTATTCACTGGTACTTCCAAAAGTCTCCACAGAGCATCCATTTATTGTCAGGTTGTGGGTGTCTCAGTGACTGTGGAACGTATCACTGGGGGTCAAAATGTAGGCAAAACAAAAAGGTGTGTTTTCTTCAGCCTATCAATAACAGTGAACACATTTCCTGCCAGTCGCCCCTCAGTTCAGTTTTCTTTCATGTGGATTTATCAGAGAAATCTGAAAAGACTGGACGGTTGACATAACGCTAGAGTTCTGATACCAAAATCACTCAGGCAGATAATTTAAAATTATCTGTTAAAATTAAGACTTTATACTTATTTAAAATCCCAAAATAATACAATTACGCCCTGAAAATATATAACTACTAATGTAATTATGATGATTATAATTATCAGTACCTAGCACTTAAGAATTGCCAAAAATGCTCAATTTTTATTTAAATTATATTTAAATAGCGTGTTTCAGTCGTATGTAGACGATGGTGTTTATATCTGTGCTGCTCAGAGATGCAGACGCTGTTATAGAACAAATGCTAAACTTTCAGTTGTGCATGTTTTAAAGTTGGTGAAATGTTTACATTTGTAACACAAAGGAGACTGCGTTACAATGATTACTGTGTGTGAGCGCTCACCAAGGCTGAATCCAGTGAAGCTCATGTCAAGCAAAGCCTTTACACGCAGGTTTGTGTCCATGTCAAGTAAACGGGGCATCATGAACAGGACTGCTGCTCTTAAGTTAAAAAGATAACGAGGTACAGTTAGTTTGTCTAAGAACATATTTCTAATTCATCGGCCAAGATTTGAGCGAAGCAGCAGAAACCGAACGCCCCCCAACCTAAAGTAACAACACTAAGACCCAATGAAAAAAATACAAAAGCAAGAAAAGATGATGAGAGAATCCAAAAGATCACAAGGAGAAAAATCTGCCACGAAGAAAACTTCAGAGGATGTGAAACAATTAAAGTGAAAAACCAAACAACTAAAACGAAGCTCCAAATGAACGAGTGGGGAAAAAATACAGGCTGAAGGCCTGAAAAAACTAAAAGACACAAACGGCCAGAAATGGATACAAACTTACATCAGAGACGAGATAAAGCTGCAAAAATGACCATAAAGAGATGAAAAAATAGCAGCAAATAGCTGCAAAGAAAGACAAAACAACTGAAGACGCACAAACAGATTCGAATGAAATGTAAACAACTAAGACTCAAGATGACAAGAGACAAACTGAGAAGACGTGAACTGTCCAAATGACTACAAAGACGTCCAGACCAGCTAGAAAAAGACCAGAATAACCACAGAATGACGCAAACTGGTGATGATGACATAACCTACAACGAGACAGGAAGTATCAGGATGTATTAAAAGAATTTTGGAACAAAACTGACTCAGAAATAAAGACGAGTAATTCCAGTTTCATTTTATATGTTATTATTATATTATTTATTTATAAGTTTGGTGATTAAAACAAACCTGAGATGTGCTTTGCTATTATGATTAGCATGTATAATTCTATAGTGAATATTTCATCTTGTTTAATGACATTAAAATTAAAATTGGGAATTATAATTTTCTCTTTCAAACTTCCATAAGTCTGAAGAAAACAGCAATCCTTGCACAAAACTGACACCTGTACAGGTAACTTCAACCTGTGACCTTTACAAGAGTTTATTTACAGAAATGAACTTTGTTAAATAAATAAGTCTGATTAAGGCATGGACTTATAGATGTTGTTAATGAGATTTTGTCTATAAACAATAAATAAATACATTTTAAAAAGCAGTTGTCATCCCCAGTAAGCTGGGGGTGGGGTGGTGGAGTGGCCTTAAGGTCCGGGACCAAAAAACAAAAAAGTTAACTGTTATCCCTGAGAAATAACTGGAAACTAAATAATAATAAAACAATAGTAAAAGTCATTCTTGATGCTTCATAAAGAGATGATCAGAAAATTCATGTAAAATATTCTGTTTTAAGTCAAGTTTATTAATTCAGGAAGCTCTTTGATCAACATGTATTTTGTAGAAAGACACCAGAACAAATTATATGCTGCAAAAAAATCAGACAGAAGATTAAAACGAGCCGACGTGGAACTGAGTCACATGAGTGTGGATCAGAAAACAAACCTCTGTACATACAGGCCTGTGGTTTTTGTTGTTTATTAAAAGGCCCCGGCACTGTTAAACACACACTGGTCAAAATGTTAATGAAGTCATGAATCCTCAAGATGGTATTGTCAGCATAAACACTGCAGATGATGTTGTACGCAGGAGTAAGAAGTCCTTTCTTCAGGTAAAAGTGACTACAGAGGTGAAGGCAACTGTAAACACTTGCATAGCTTTGATGTTGGATACCAACGTGCAAAAAAGTGTGAAAGTAACTGAAAGCAGGCTCTGTTGTGCTCGTGGGGGAAAAAAGGAAGAGCTATCATCAGCTTGAAAACTGACTTTACAGAATGAAGCTGGACAATATTTACTGTTAGAAACAGTGGAAAAACTAAGGGACCTAATATAGAACCACTACAAACTTTAATCAACTTTACTTAATGCTGACAAATATATAGAGGGCCAGTGTAGCTCACAGCGTGACCACAGGCTGAATGTCTACTCCTCTGTACCTACAAATATGCTATTTAATAGTCCCCCAAAATAATGTTCAATAACCTGTTTGATAATTATGTAATACTTTGATTCCTTAATATATTCTTAATCAGTGCTTACAAAATGTGGTGAAGCAGATTGGATCCTGACATGATTAATACAGTTCGAGAATAAATTGAGTTCATCTGCAGAGTGAATAACAGTGGGCCTAATGTTGATCCCTGTGGGACACCTTTATCAGAGATTATATAATCACACAATCATAACTGTTTTCAATGGTTAAGAAAATTTGCTTCTCAATAGGATGTACTTTTTTTGTTACATGTGTGCACAATATAAAAGCTCTTGAACTGGTTATTAGAGATTTTAAATGACCACAACCAAATAGAAGAGAAATGTTACAGAACAAAATTGTGACTATTGCAGAACGTTGGAGACTAACTGCAGTTTGTGCAGAGTGAATAACAGTGGGCCTAATGTTGATCCTTGTGGGACTCCTTAAAATTTAATTAATCTTAGAAGATGATTTCTCTGTTCCCTTTAAACAAATTATTATCATTTTCACACGAACTTCACACAAACCATTTCTACCTTTTTATATATAGTTTTATCTTGTTTTGTCCTTACAGGTCGGGGTACAGGTTTGCTCCTCGTATGATCCCGTCAAACGTCAGTGTGATCGGTAAATCCTGATTCTTCTGGTGTGGTTTTACTACAAACAGCCGTCGTCTCCCTTCTGATTAAACTTGTTCACACTTCTAATGTTCATTTCCTCCCTTTCCATTTAATAATGGATCTGGGTTTGTAAGCTTTTCTGTCACTACGTTCACTCCTTGTAACTTTTACCGTAAACGAGAAGAAACACTCATCTGTTTGTAACAGTCACCGCCCCCCTGGTAATCTGATTGGCTCTGAAGGCAGACATCACTTGATCGGATTAAATTACTCTCCTCTTCCTCCACCAGCTGTCTGATTGGTTGTGCAGCCGTTAGCTGGGGCCAAGTTGCCGTCGGCTTTAAGAATTGCAGGTGGTGAATTAGAGCGTTTGGTGAACAGGCGCAGAGCTCCTCTGCAGATCAGCATGAACCAGTAAAGCTGAAGAGGCCAGAGCAGGGCAGTCCCCAGGTTACACTGCCATGGGGCCACCAGGGGCACCTGGTACATCGGCATCGATGCATACCTGAAACACAAGGCAGGGGGCGCTGTGATCAAAGTCGCACTGACATTTTAATAAAAAAAATTTATAATCAAAAATTCCCTCATGTCGAAGATGAATACTTAAACATCAAGAACTATTTTGAATGTTTCTGGTTGTGTCAGGTCATCATGGAGTTTTATAGCAGAAGCGTTATATCTCTGAGGCCCCTCTGCTGGCTTCCAGAAGTTAGTCTGAACTCTGAATCATGCAAAGCTGCGATGAAATGTGGCTCAGACATTCATGAACAACTCAAAGTCAGTTAAAACCCAAAAGAGCACAATTTAATACAAGAATTATTACACGACAGCGATTAGTAAATCAAAAGTAGAGTTCAGTTTGTCTGCAGTGTGAACAAGTAGGCCTCAGTCACACAGGATAAAGAACAATGACAATGAATTGTCTTAAAACATGTTTACGTTTTCTACAAAAAGTCAAATGAGTCGAAGACGAGTGGAAAAAAGTTTTACATAAAAATATAATCTGTAAATTTCAAAGTTATTTGGAAGATTTGATCATTTATAAGATTTATAACTGGCTGGAAAACAGATATTATTGGTTTTTTTGGGTGAGCCAAACTGAAATATAACTTATTTTACTTTTCTTTAAATGTCTAAGTACTCTGATATTTTTAACCTTCAGAGAAAAAAGCAGCTAAAAAAGTCTAAATCATCTTAACTTCTCACTACATTACAGGAGAAAATGTAAATGAATTATCAGTTTGTCTGATTCACAGTACTCACACAGCATTCTGGATGTTTTGAGCTGAAACTTGAGGAATCAGAAGATTCTCGTTCACAAAGATGAAAGATCAGAATCATTCTTCTTTGACCGTCACGCTGCGAATGTTGTGACTACAAGTTTTTACATACTTACACTGAACTACGTGTTCTTGGGCCCGATATCGAACACTGTAACTGTACTTACTGTGTACTTAACCAGCTGTGTCTGTGAGATCAGTGTAACGTGTGTTCTGACTCCCAGTTTTCCTGCTCAGTTGTTCCCGTGTCTGTGCGTGTACGGGTCATTGCTACATAGTTTGGTTTTATAACACAATTTAAAATAAAAGATAAAGTTACGCTCAGCTCAGCCCCTTAAATGAAGCAAACGTGGATCGTGTTAGTGTTTAACGGCAGTTTTTATGTGAAACCTGTTTTTCATTGAACACGTGAGACACACACAAACCACGTCCACCTTTAAATTAACTGAAAATCCAACTAAATTAGATAGAAATACTTATAGATCTGTAATGCTGGATCATTTTTTCCACAATAAATAAATGACTAAGTAATATTTTTGTCTTGTTTATTTGTGTTTGTGTTGTTTTAAAAGACAAACAGGAAAATGATTAAATAATTATTTTTTTTTTTAGGGGGGGGTTGCAGATAATCAGTGTTGTTTTTGATCAATGCCATTATTTTATACTAAAGAAGCAGAGGTGGGCGTGGCTTACCTGCCGTAGGCGTAGTACAGGTAGGGAAAGAGTAAGACCCGACAGCCGAAGAAGGTGAGCAGCATGACGACGCCGTTCACTTTGTGCAGCAGCGTGTGCTGCTTCTTATACTGAAGACGTCATCATCATCATCATCATGAAGAGAAACGAGACAGAAAACAAAGAGTTCATTTTAATAAATAATGACAGGAGACGTCAAACGTGCTGACGGAGAGCTGGTTCTGATTAAAGGTGGAAATGTTTAAGGGAGACAGTCAGAGTTATGGCTGCAGAAATAAAACCAGAAACATCTTTAAGTAATTATGTAACTGCTGCTGATCTAATACTTAACATTCTGTATGTGCTTGAAATTATTTTAGAAGTCAGAGCTTTTATTAAACCAGTGTAATTTATTTAATATGAGCTTTTTAAAGTCTATATGCACATATAGACTATATAAATACAGGCCATTTACCATTTATATGCACATATTACAGAACACAAAAAACTAGAAATCTGTAAACTAGAATTAAAGATAAGAGTACTGTGTGAATAACTACAGTGTGTTTTGTGTATTTTCACGGTGAAAACACTGATCAGTGGGTCACGCTGGGACGTGATGTGTTGTCCAGCACGTTATTACAACCCACGTTGTTGGTTTGCCAACAGCAGCGAGCTGGAAACGACAGTATTTGCATTTCATATTGAAAGATGAAATTAGTTTAAGTTTAAAGCTGCAGTTATTTAACCCCCTAAGACCCGAACTCTTTCATGGCATGCTTTTGTAATTTCTCTTTGATATTTGGGCTGATTGGGACCTGATGAATGTAAAAACATTCCAATTTTTGTTTCTGAGAAAAATAAGATCGACATATGAGGAGATTTGTTTTAAATTTCGATAGAACAGAGGCAGTATAATGTCCTCGTAAGTGGACATCAGGCCCTTGTAGAGCAAAATTCTGTATTTTGGTCTAGACAACCCAAAATGTGATGTCCCCATATGTGGACGGCAGGTCCTAGGAGGTTAAAGTGTAGTGGACAGAATAAAAATGCTTTACTTTAAAAAAAAAAAGAGAGAGACTATTTTATCCCATATCAATTTTAAAATATCTGCTCCACAAGCGTGGACAGAGTCCCAATGAGCATGTGCAGAGAAAGCACAGTGCTCAACTTTTCCTGATATTAGAAATTATGGAGATTATAGATTATAGTTCCCCCTCAGGTTTTCCCAGAATCAATCTAGCTCTAACACCTCTGCGGTTTTAAAGAAGGCCCAACAGCGTCTCCACTTTCTGAGAATTCTCAGAAAAATGGACCTGAAGAAGGAGCTACTGACCGTCTTCTACCGCTGCTCCATTGAAAGTGTGCTGACATATTGCATCAGTGTGTGGTTCTCCAGCTGCACCACAGCACACAGAAAGGCACTCCAGAGGGTCATCAATATGGCCCAAAAAATCACTGGACATCCTCTTCCCTCCCTGAAGGACCTGTACAGCACTCGCTGTCTCCTGAGGGCGTGCAGCATCCTACGGGACGGTACACACCCAGGACACCGGGTGTTTAAGCTGCTGCTGTCTGGCAGGAGGTTCAGGCTGCTGAGGTCCCGAACAAATAGACTCAAGGACAGTTTTTACAACAGGGCAACAGCCCTGATCAACGCAAACAGCTGACCTGACTGGCTACCTCCCTGGACTTACCGTTAACAACGGTAAAAACAATAACAATAATAATATTTATATTTATAACAAGGTGCAATAATAACAGTGTGCAATACAAATGCACTTATTCTTCTTTTTTATTACTAAGTTATTATACTGTGTTGTGTTGTTTGTGTTGCGTTGTGTTGTGTTGCAGACTCATGCTGCTGAGGAGACGGTGGATGGAGGCATATGCATTTAAAAAAGCAGCGGACCACTGTAAACATACACGGCAGACCCGGTGACATTTGGATCATTTTTATTAATACTTTGACGGTTGCTGTCCACAATACACACAGAGCTGCAGCTCTCCCGCTGCTAGCTCAACGTAACAACCACAACAACAACCACAACCACAGGACCCAGTACAATATTTAAGTCGGCGGGGCGTGATTGCAGATGCCGTGCAGGTGCGTCCGCCTTCCCTGCATGGCACCGCAGGCCACGCCTCGCCGCAACCACATAACAGGGAGAAATGATCAATTTATGTGGACAAGTTTTTAGATTATTCCACATTTGGTGCCAGGACAGAGCTTATATAATCCAGAATAAACTCAAATCTGTTTCTGAAGCGGGTCAGTGAGACGATACACTATACACACTCATGATTTTAATAGGCGTGCTGTGGAACAGAGAGAAATATAAAACATCCTCATCCTTGTACTTCTATACTTAGAAAACAATTACTTTGCTCAGGACTCCAAAGGAACCAAACGGGGTTTGTGGTCAGACTGTTATGAGGACGTTTGAATCAGGGTTCATCACAGCAACGCCCCCAGTTATAAACCGACACACTGACTGAGTGATGATTTGTAAATCTCTGTCATTTAACTAAAACTTTGATTAATGAATTAATTATTTAATGAATAAAAAATCAGCCTGGTTCTGCTGGAGGTTTCTTCCTGTTAAAAGGGAGTTTTTTCCTTCCCAAAGTGCTTCCTCATAGGGGGGGTCATATGATTGTTGGGTCTTTACCCTAAAGCACGCCGAGACGACTGCTGTTGTGATCTGGTACTCTATAAATGAAATGAAATTGAAATGAATAGTCCAGTGTAGACTGGCGACCTGTCCAGGGTGCACCCTGCCTCTCGGCCTAAGACAGCTGGGATAGGCTCAGCCCCCCCGCGACCCTGAGAAGGATAAGCGGAACAGAATGGATGGATGGATAGTCCAGTGTGGAGGTAGAGAGACAAAGGAAAAAAAGGAGAACGGGAGGACACCGAAAAGTGCTGAGAACAAATGATATACAAGTGACTAAACTAAAGAAATGCTCAAACAGCTACTGTAGGACACGATGATGGCAAACATCTGCTGATCACTCAAACCCGAGCCACCATTCGCCAATTTTTCACTCCTTCACATCTTCTAAAGGCAAAAAGGAGCCGGTTCATTTTCCACATCTGTGATTCATTCCTGCCCATTTCCTTTGGGAAAGTTCTCCACGATGAACTCTGAATGTCCTTCTGGTCTCCAAGTCCTCCCTATGGGCTCACATTTGTTTTTGTGTGAGTTTGTATCAGAGGTGGCCCGTCCCTCAGCCTCGTCCCTGTAGGAGCTAACTTTCCCTTCAGTGTCCGGCACCGTGGCTTCAGTGTCTTTTGAATCTTGCTCCGTGTTTTGCGTGGACACCCTGATCTCTGACTCACCCTCCTTGGTCCTCATGTGCTCTGCTAATGAAAGCATCCATGCTGGTGCTAGCGTTAGCTGCTTGTGGTTTTGGTGTCTCCTTAGAGCGAGAAGTTTTCTGATTTTCTCGCGTGAGCATCGAGGTTTCACATCCAAACAGCAGCCCGCCATCAGTCTTAATGTTAACGTATAAAGTTGGTTTCTATTGGAAGGTTTGATGCATTGCTGGACTGGCCATCTGATGACTTATTTATTTATTTTTTTTGTAACGGCATGAACAATGAGAGGTGGTGGATTGGCCAGATGCTGGCCGATGTGTAAAAATAACTCAGTTGTTTGGTGGTGGCTGTGGCGGAGCTTCCACAGAGGCCAGCAGGTGGATGAGGGAAGGGGAGGCAGGAGGAGGAGAGACCCGAGGAAGCCGCCGGTCCGAGTGTCAGGTGAACTGAACTTCAGGTAAGAAGTTATGACCTGCAGTCTATCTGGGTCAGATATAAACCAAGTTTAGGTGGAGTTTATTTTCGTTGTGCTGACTTTTTACAGTCAGTTACAATAACTCGTACTGCGTGCTAGCTAGCATGACGGAGTTTCTATACAGCTGGGTGGGTGCTGTGATGTTACTGATGTTGAACTTTATTTTATTCATAAGGTTAGTTTGTAGAGTTGCCAACCGTCCCGTAAAAAACGGAATCATCTCGTATTCAGAGAAAATATTACACGTTTCGTATTGAGCTGAGAAGAGACGCAGTTTGTCCCGGACTTCAGCTAGAATGAAAAAAAGACACAAAGCTGGAGTTATGCTGTCTTTGCTGCACAGCTGCCTCTTCTCCTCTCATTCTCCCCCCTCCCTCTCCTGTTGCTACTTCAATCATGAAACTGATCAATGATCAGCTGATGTCTCTCTTGTTTGTTTATCGCCCACTTTGCGCCAGAAAGAGGAAACCAGCGGATGTCGCGTTAAACAACAGCAGCACGTTTAAGCTTGATCAGCTGTTGTTAGAATTGATTTAATATTAATTTCTAGTATCAGCTGATGTTTGCTGGAGCCACAGCTGTAAAGCTGCTGGTCATGATATCGGTTTGGATATGTGGTGAGAGGGAAACATGCAGATGAAACCAGGAGATGTCCTTACTGAATCATCAGAGCTGAACAGGTGATGGAGAAACAGGTTCAACAAGGACTTGGTGGAGGGTCATAACTTCCTTTCAACATGAATGAGTTGAAGGGAAGTTATGAACTGTTTCTGAGAGACAAATAACACCAGGATCCTTTTCTAAGTAGCTGACAGCTGGTAACTGTGCAGGGGCGGGTCTAGCAAAGTTATGCCAGGGGGCAGGTAGGGCATTAACAGGGAAAGGGGGGCACAAGGAAATACTTTTCTTTATTATTCTCATTTAAAATGTCTCACTTTTATTAAATAATTATCTGAATCTTGCGAACAAAGTTTTTATCTGACGTAAATTGTATAGAAATCATACATATACCAACAAGACAGTGTACATCACTGTCACAACAGCATTTGTCTTCATTCAAAGGCTTTATGGCTGTAATACCTGGTGGGCCGGTCTGTAGTCAAAATGCCTGATTTTTTGTCCCAGTCCAGCCCTGGTTTGACGTTATGCGTTTTCTTAATCAATCAGTAAATCTGATTGATCGTTTTTTTTGTAGTCCAGATCAATACTGAACACTGAATGAATTTAGGTATCTGAGACACACACACACACACACACACACACACACACACACACACGTTTCATTCATTTACTTAATTTCCCGGAGGAACCCACCCGAGGGATTAATAAAGTTCTATCTAATCTCATATCTTAGTGAGGACATCTCATTGAGCTAGCTGTTTACTCTACCATCAAAGATGAAAGCCTAACCATAACTAACTGTAACCCTGACACTAAAACTACATTTTGAGCCTCAAAAATGTCTTCAAACTTGTGGGGACTGGTTTTGGTCCCCATAAGTATAGTAGACATCTCACCAAGATGTCTAAAAATGCACACACAGACACACACATGTAAAAGGTTGGAGGGAGGTGGATTACCTGGATCAGGACTTTCCCCAGAGAGACGGACGGGGTGCTGAGCTCAGCCAGAAACAAGATGCCCTGGAAGTAATCACCTTTACCCTGCCTCCACAGCTGACACACACACACACACACACACACACACACACACACACAGGAAGGAGAAATTATAATTTAATGTACACATATTTTACTATAATAACAGACTGTACAAAGACGATGGATGTAGCCACCATGATGTCACCCTTAACACTGGAAACCCCCCAGTGTTAGCATTTTGGAGGTGATCACATTTGGACCACAGGGTCTCAAGAGCGCTAAGTTAGCAGCTAATTCTAGCTAGCTAGCGTCACACAGATACTTGCCAATAACAGTCGAGTAACATCTGAATAAAATCTTAGAATTCCACCTAAACTGGAGCTCAGCCTCATTGGACGGACTGTTAGTACGGCAGCCTCACAGCAGACGTATTCTCAGTTGAGACTAAAGTTTTTTGTAGCACTCATTGCCACTCGCTGGGACCTCCAGTGGATGTTAGAGGAACTGCAGCTTTTGGCACTTCAGAGTTTGTTTGAACCTCAACAAGCAAGCCCCACCCTGAGTCCTTCCCTACTTCCTGGGACTGTCACCTCCAAAATGACTCCATGTTTTACTCAGGCTACGTCCACACGTACCCGGGTATTTTTGAAAACGCAGATTTTTCTATGCGTTTGCACCTTTCGTCCACACGTAAACGGCGCTTTCGGTCACTGAAAACGGAGATTTTTAAAAACGCCTGCCAGGGTGGATATTTTCGAAAACTCCGTTTTTGCATTTACATGTGGACGAGGAAAACGGAGAAAACGCAGCGTCAAAGGTGTGCGCCTTTTTGACGTCACACTGTGCGCCACGTTATTGTTTCGGTGAAATGAATTTCTACAATACTGTTACTGTTAATTGTACTCTCTGCAGTGTTTAAATGCTTACATATACACACACAGTTACTGTCCCTCCACACATAGGACTCGGTTCTGCTTCTATGCCCCATCTTTGTTTACTATTTCCCACCGAGGCTTCTAGACTTCTGATTGGCCAACATTTCTACAGGTTAGGAATATATCGCCACCTGTTGCTTTGGCATGTTCCTAGCAGCGTTTTCCTTCATTTCTGCGTTTACGTGTGGACGGGATTATTTTTTAAAACGAAAACGGAAAATCTCCGTTTTCAAAAATACCCGTGTACGTGTGGACGTAGCCTCAGTAAGACCTGAAACCAGCGACTGCCACCATCAGTTCATCAGGAAAGTGTTCGCTGAGCTCAGACATCAGATGAGCCGAAGGTTAATTTTCTCATAGACTTCTGTTCATGCAAGAGTCGCCCAGAGAACAAATGCAGGTTTAAAGGTGTCCATCTTTGTGTACAGTCTATGATCAGGGCGGACGTGTCACTGGGCGTTTATCAATATGCGTACTTGTGCGTACTTGCGTTCTCGTGTACTCGTGATACGTCATCAGTCGGAGACCAAGTACTGTTCCAATTCAAAGTACGCATCAAACCGAGAACGCGAAAAAGTCCCGGATGTGTTCTCGATCCGCCCGTTTTATCGAGCATGCATCGGTGTGGACTTGGGACAGCTATATATCCCAGAATGCATTTCGTCCAAAACTCAACAGCGGACTCCCGGCACATCGTTTTCAACCCCCCGCCCCGCTCGCGGTCTTCTCACTACTCAGGTTAAAGAAACCCCAGCAGCTGTCTATAGTATTGAGTGTCCACTAGAATAGAAATAAAAGCGTTCTCACATCTCACCTGCTTGTTTTTATTAAGGTATGTACACGTATGTACATGTACACTATTTTTATTAATAGAGGTTTCACTACTGAGGTTACAAATGATATATAAGTCACTTAGATCACTTCTAAATGTTAATGTTTGGTTTATTTCAGTGTTTTATTTGTTCCTGAGTAAACCGGTTTGGCTGTGATTAAAGTTAAGCTTCATAACATGTTACTCACAGTTAAATTAGGAGGAGACGGCAGTAAAAACTCCGGACCTGTGACATCATCACGTACGCAGGTGTTCCAATTGTACATATCGCGAGTCCGTGCTCGCGTTCTCGGCGGGTACGTACTCACCGAGAACGCCAGTACATACTCGCGTACTTAGGCATTGATAAATGGCCACTGTCAATGTTTGCTGTTGTCATAGTTACCAGAGAGGCAGGGAAGCAGAAGGTCACCATGAAGATGTGGTGCAGCACCATGAGGAACTCCCTGCGCAGGTAACCAATCACAGCGGCTCCCATCGACCCGACGCTTTGGCCTGCCTCCTCGTGACCTTTGACCTGCAGCTTGTGCCAGTAACACAGGAACATGGCGTAGATGTCGTAGGCAAAGTAAGGCGTGGCAAATAAGATGTAGGCATCAGTCAGCCAATGTCTGAGCAGAAAGAGGAGATGGAGAGAGGGAGGAGAGAGAGGCTGAAGCAGCATCATTACTTTGATCTCAGATTTAAGACATCAGGTTCATTTAGGCCAGAAACATCCAAGACACCGCCCTGTGCTCCAGTTTAACGTTATCTGACCCATACATCCACCCCAGCCTCCTCCCTGCACTCACTTCATGGCTCCAGTACTTTCTCCCCCAACTTCCTTTACTGCAGTAAGCATTGGCATCCACTAGCGGGCGCTGTTGCACTGAAATGCAAGTAGAAGAAGCTGCAGTGGCACACATAAAATGTCTGAGCCTCTTTGGGCACCTTTTCCTCCGTCTTCTAAGCAGGTGTCCACTGATGAATAATTAAAACAATCATTTAGATCTGATTAGACTCCCAGAGTCTAAAACAAACTGCACCTGTGTGTTCAGCTGTCCTTGTCTTCTTATTTCCAACTCCAGATTTTCTTAGAGTTTTCTAAAGCAGCTTTGCATGAATCACACTTAAAAGTAATCCTTCTTTGTCTCACACTGAAGCCTCTCAGGTCATCCTCTGTCTGAAACCAGTTTTTCCCCCCTGTGAGAGACCTGTCTTTTGATTGGCTGCCCCTCATACACAGCATGTGGGTGAGGCTTCTGTATTTTCCCAACTTTGTGACATCACACAGATCCAACAGTTAGAAAAAAAGAGCTTTTTTCAGTACTGTGCATACTGTAACGTGCGGTGGAGATGAAGCCAGCCGCGGAGGTGTGCAGGTGGATAGCGAATCAGCAATGGCTTCTGCCTTTCCACAAGTACTCATTTATTTAAAATATCAAAAATAAAAGTCCCACCTCTACCACACATTACTTGAGAGCACACTAGTCCACGTACACACAGAAGAATCCGTTACAGAGAGAGAGCAACACACCAGTCATGAGACAGCTGTGCAGGCAGGAGCCTGAATGCTGAATTGTCAGAAGTGTATTGGAGGTTTTTTAGGGTACTTTTACTTTGGTAAAGCACTGAAACGCTTCCTTCTTTCCTGTTTTTGAGATAAAAATGTATTTTCTAAAGTGAACTTGCTGCTGAGCTGTAGGTGTACGAACTCCGAGTTCCTCGCTGCTTGCGGAGTGTTGTGATTTGATAACCAAATGCAGCTCAGACTCAGATTCAAACCTTTGCTCCACTTTGACTGGGAAATGAGGAAACCAGCTGACCACCACGGCGCTCCACTGCCGTCCCTCTGCTCCTCGACAGAGTTTCATTTCCCATCATGCTCAGCGTGCAGGATTAGTCTCAGACTGAAATAACCCTGCTGCTGCTGCACATTAGGCTCAGATTGTTAATGAGATTATCGGCTGACGCTGAGCTTTGCTTCATACAGAATCCTCACACTGGATTCGGTTTTACCTTTTCTACGCAGCAGCTTTAAATACATTTTTATTCCTGGATAAAAAAATAATTCAGCTGAATGTTAAAATTAAAAATAAATATCTAACTTCAAAATAATCTGGGAGAAAATTTTGATGAGAAAAGAATACATAAGAATGACACTGTTGATAAATGGACCAAAAGGAGAAAAGGTTTAATTGTATGAAGGTAAAATGATGAAGAGACAATAAGAACCAGATGAGTCCTCACCGGTCCTCGATGACGTCCCTGCAGGATGTGATGATGATGCACCCGGCTGAGGAGGCCATGATGGACTGGATGGATGATACCAGGCTGAGAGCACAAACAAGATGTTCAATAATCAAATCAGCTGAAACAAGAGAAACAACCAGCTGAACTTTAACTGGATATGTGTCGTATGTTTGGTTGATGCAGCTGGTTAAATCTTCAAAAAAAGAACTAAATAAAATAAAAGCTTCACATTTAGGTCTCATAAACCATGCAAAGGTTACAGCGAGGAGCTGTTTGAAGTGACAGCTTCCTTTATTGTTGGAAAGTAAAACAAATACTCACATGGACACTTAAAGTCATTAAACCAGTTAGAAACAGTGCAAAAGATACAACTAAGAAGATACACAATAACTAAAAAAGAGATGAAACTACAAATTGACAGCTAGATTTAAAAAAACTACAAGATGCCAAAAAATTCATCAACTGAGAAACAATAAAGGACACGACACAAAGTGATGAGGGACAGCAAACAAAAACAGTCTTGGTTCATCTACAGCAGTTTCTGAAGAAATGTGTTGATGCTACAGTTCACACAGTGATGAAGACCAAGACGAGGTTTCCATAATTCAAACTGCAAACTTTAAGATAAAGACAAGCTGGGTGTACTGTAGTGTAGTGTGATGTCCTCTGAAGTCTGTGTGTTCCTACCGTGTTGACACGACAGCGGCGTCCCCCTCGCTCCATCCCATCAGCTGTTTGAGAGCCTGTTTGGACAGGAGGAAGAGTCCCGGGAAGAAGACGGACCCGGCAGCCACGAGGCCCCACATGGCAAAACACTTCTCACAAGAAGTGTGTGTGTGTGTGTGGGGCTTTACTCTCCCGCTCCTGTGGATGTGGGAGGTTAGAAGAGCACAGGTTGGTAGGAGTGGTTTGGGGGAGGAGCCTCCTGCTGTCACCTGTCAGAGGAGGTGTGGTGATGGGGGAGGATCTGCAGGCCGGGTCAGCAGAAAGCACGTTCCCTCCAGGTTATTCACGTCATTTGATTATTTGCAAATTAGTGCAAAATACGAGCAAAGCTTTATTCACAGGTTGGCCGTCATCTCGAGGAAAGTCCTTGTAATCTGCTCAGTAACTAGGAGCACAATTTAATAAGCGACATACAAATACATTTCAAATTAAAAGTAAAGGCCGAGTTTGACCCCGCCACCTGCCCGTCCGTGTGGCGTTTGTGTGGGTTCCTCCCACAGTCCAAACACCTGCAGTTAGTGGGGTCAGGTTAACTGGTGCCCGTAGGTGTGAATGGTTGTTGGCTGGAGACCAGAGTGTCCCCCGCCTCTCGCTCTGGATGGATGGAAATTTAAAGGAATTAAAGTATTACTAAATTATTTTGCATATAAATACATTTTGTAGTAAAAACAAATTTGGATTTTAATTTTTGCTTCTCTTATTTTGAGACTTTGAGTTCTCCAAATACAGTTCTATTTTCATTATAAGTAAAATGTCACTTTAGCCTGAAAAAGTAAAATTACACTTGAATTTAATGTTGTGTGCTCACAGGGAGATAAATAAAGTCAATTATTATAAATGAAAGTGTGCACGTGTCTTCATTTTGTGATGTTCATGTGAGAAGTTATTAAACACCAGATGCAGATCGATCAAACAGCAGCAGCTGAACGAGCAGTGAAGAAGTATTCATATGATCTTACCTAGTTAAAAAACACCAGTACTGCAGTATTACTGCTGACACATACAAACTGAAGCCGTCTGCTGCGACTGTAGAAGCAGCTCCAACAGGAATTCCAAACACGTTCCAGTTATCACTGTTTAATGAATAATGAAGTATTTAATCATTTTTAACAACCACCTTAACAATCTGATGCAAACTCTTTAGTTTTACATGAATGACTCTGTTTCCAAATGAAAAACATTGAGCCTTTTGCAAACAGACACCGGTGCAGGTCAGGTAGATGTAAAGCAGGCGAGTCAGAGCAGAGAGGAGGGCGGAGCTTTCAGGTTTGTGGTATCAGCCTAAAGGTTAAAGTTCCAAGTCTGTTTCCCTGAGTTAGCCCATATTTGTCTGAAGGAGCAGATAAGAGACTGACAATGTTTAACTTTTCTTATTTTAGTCGGTTTGTGATGATTATGGATATACGAGCCTCAGTTATTCAACCATAACTGGGTGACAACAACAGGCCGAGCACATTTACTGAGTTTATGGTTGGTGCTGAGTAAAGTTCATGAATCTACAAATGAGAGGGGATTTACTTTACTGTCACAGATTTCTGTGACTCCAACAGATGAATTCTTATATTATTAATGATTAATGCGAGTAGGAGAGGTGGAGGTGAAAGTCAGTAGGAGGAGGTCAGAATAAATGAGTGAATCAGAGGGAGCCGAGGAAGGTGGATGAGTTTAAATACCCGGGGTCAGCCACCAAAGAGAGGTGGAGACGAGTGTGAGAGCTGATCTGTGACAGGAGGAGAGCAGCAGGAGGGAAGGGAGGGTTTAAAGACCTGCTGGGGTGGTTTGGAGACGGAGGAGGCCGAGCTGAAGATGTTGGACAGCAGGGACAGGACCAGAAACGGGTCCATCAGAGGGACAGCTCAGAGTCAGGGAGGCTGAGACGGTCTGAGCATGTGCAGAGGAGGGAGTGGAGAATGAAGAGGGAGACCTCAGGGGAGGTTTGTGGATGATCCTCTGTGGCGCCACCTAAAGGAAGCAGGTCATGACTACTTTGTAAATTTATATACACACACACACACACAGTTCAAAACATTACAACAGTGGAAGGGAACTCCAGGCATCGAGGGCCGGTGTCCTGCAGGTTTTAGATGTGTCCTAAATGACCTCAACATGTCTTGAAGTTCTCCAGTAATGAACTAATCATGTGATTCAGGTGTGTTGACTCAGGGTGAGATCTAAAACCTGCAGGCCTGGAGTTCCCCACCCCTGCTGTAAAGTGTTTTAGTCACATGACTGTGGAAACCAGACGTCTGAAAAACTGGAACGACAACATGAAAACATGCAGTGGATGCAGCGCAGCGGAAATGTCCCTTTAATGAGCTGCAGAGGAAACACGAGCCAGAGTTTTATCCAGTGTCCATTTATTTATGTATCTGTCATTCACTACTTTAACTCTAAACATTTTTTTAAGAAATTCAAGTATTTGTTGGGAACACAAGTCAAAAAAAAAAAAAAAAAAAAAACTTTGCTAAAACAAAGACAAAAACATCTTTTTAAAACATCATATTTAGAATAATCAACACATCAAGTTTCTTTTCATAGAAGAAAAACGAGTCTAATCTCTACAGCAGAGCAGCCGCCTCGCTCCGCTTCACCCGACGGCTGATCTGAGAACAGTGCAGGGAGGGAAAGACCAAACACGGGTCGCCTAAGCTGGAAGGACCTCTACGACCACGACGACAGAAACGAGGAAAGAGACGAGTCCGGAGGGAAAACGCCCGAGTGACCACGCGTCTCTCTGAAGTCGGAGTTTCACTTTTAGTCGCTGTGAACATCTGCAGGCTGGAGAAACGACCCAATCATGAAGGAGAAGATCATCATTGACCTTCAACAGAAACTCACAGAAATCTGATTTTTGACCCAATCTGCAGCAGGAAACGTGCTGTATGATATTTACATCACATGATGGTAAATACTGTTTTTATGGTCAGATTTGGGAAGTCCCGCCTGGACTTCCTGTTCCCCGCTTTGTTTACCTGCAAGCAACCAGAGGCTGCTCAGACCTGATTGGTCAATACAAACAAAAGTGTCTGAGTCTCTGGACGAGTGAGAGGTTTTCCTGACGAGCCTCACGACCACACCGCCAAAAATAACATTTTCGTTTTTTTAAGCACACAAAATTGTTTCCTTGAGTTTTCTTTAAGTTTCCTAAACGTCCGTTTTCCACACTTATTATTGAGTTTACTGTAATAACCTGCAGACGTCTGCAGCTCACGCTGCAGTAACACTCAACGCTAACATACAAAACAAAGAAACGAACCAATCACACGACCTCCTGACGACGCTTCGGTGCCACTAATCTGTTCATGCTCGTAATTTATAAGGAGGCCAAAAAAGAAGCTTCATGATGAATAATGTCCTCACACAGCCGAGCCCTCCTCTCTGCACCTGAGCTTCTTCTGTCATGTGACTAAAGTCAGACACTCAGGGCTGCACATGTGCACAAGGTCACCACAGGGTTTTTTGTTTGTTTTTTAGGGAACAGTTACCTAAACGTTCTCCTCTCCGGACTCGCATAAAAAACAAAACCCCCCAAAAATCTAATTAGATCACAACAAACAAAAACAAAATAAAAGCCTGCTAATAAAATCACTTCCTAAAGGTGAATTAAATAAAATGACCACAAAAGGTTTTCGTCGACCATTGCACAGCATTCAGACCCAAATGCTCTCCGCGGGGTAATAAATATACACATGCAGATATACAAGTCGCCCTCCGCGTTTCCACGGCGACGCGAGCTGAGGTTTCAGGGGTTCCAAGAAAGTTTAAAGAAACCAGGAGAGCGCAGGAGCGGCGAGGACGCCCGGCGCCGATCCCACCGAACCCGGGAAGCGTCCGGGAAGCGAGGTACCGCGAGCTGCGGGTTCCCGCTGAGTTTCCACATCGCGAGGTTCGTGAACCGACCAAAAACAAACAAACTTCGGCTGCTTCGTCGACCCTCAGATCCTGAGATCCTAAAAAGGTTCTTTGCAGTCACACGGCACTAAATGGGTGGGGGAGGGGCTGCCAATCACCAATCAGAACCAGGCTGATGGATTACACGTCTGCTCAGCCACAGGTCTGATCTCCTCAGACGTCAACCTGCTGCTTTACAACAAAATGAGAAACTGAAATTATTAACTATTGAGAACATGACAGGATTATTAATCTGCTGGATTACACACACACACACACACACACACACACACACACACACACACACACACACACAGTAAAATCTGAGCTATATGCTTCGGTTTTAAACAGGCGCCTCTTGCGTGTGAAACAGCAGCTAAAGCGGCGCCTGCTTATTTTCAAGGTGAAACCTTCAGTTTATCTTCCCCCCCCCCACGAGCGCGTTACCAAAACCACCAGCGTGCCCCTCACAGGCTGAAGGCTGCAGGCTTGCGACCAATCACACTTCAGGAGAGCCGTGAGGATCAGGCACCGCTGATCGTTGACGCTTCAATGTTTTTAATGGTTTTGAAGCTACAAACATGCAACTCCGCTTCCTGTCTGCGGCTGACACATCAGGATGGAGCGGTACGAGATAAATCGTGAGCTTTTACTCTGAAAATCCTCGTGAATATTTTCAGTCTTGTTCCCACCGCAGGACCAAGAACCTTTTGAGGAACTCAGGTCATTTATCTGCGTTTCCTCCACAGGAGTCCAAACGAAGCCCAGAAACTCCCTTCAGCCACTTCCTGAAAATTCCAGCTCCGAATCCTCCCACTGGTTGTTTTTGTAATTCTCATTCTGGCCACAAGGAGACGACGAGCACACAGACTGTATTTAAAAGATGGACGTTGCTGCTGCAGCCGCCGTTTGGTTAGTGAAGTTGCGTTTTTCACTCGTGTTTTTAGGCGCATCCCGCCGAGCCTCAGATCACCGTTACGAGCATAAACTACGAATTTCCTTCATGTTTTATTCAGACGAGAAGCCGGCTGAGACCACAAACTCGTCAGGAAAGGGTTCCCAGAGCGACGCGCTTCTCTACAACTAACTCTTTCTGCAGCCTGGAGTCGCCCCCTGCTGGTCGTTAGGAAGAATGCAGGTTTAAGGCACTTCTGCAGCGCGTTTTACACCATGCACAAGCGCTGTTTAGCGCAGCACTTCCTGCGGCTGAAAACGAGTGTTAGAAAGAAAAAAAAAAAAAAGAGGGAAGCTGGAAAGATTAATTTTCATCCTGACAAACACTTCACATCACACTCAGGAAAACAAAGCCGAGCTTCCAGAGTTTTCAGAGTTCAGTAAAGGAACTGAGTTCTCTCAGATTTAGACGTGGGAGCCAGATTACAGAGCTGAAGGACGGTTCCTGGGTTCTTGGGACCTTTAGGCTCCTGGATGGTGGAGGAAACGCACCGCTGCCGTCCCGTTAGCACACTGGGATAACACCGCCGCATGCTTTTGTGGTTTCACACAGTTCATCTACGAGGACACCTGAGCCTCCGCCTGACACAGGGAAAAAACAAAAACAAAAAAACCCAGCAGCATTTCACCCACAACGTCCTGTCCACACCGAGTCAGAGCGAGCACGAGGTAAAAGTCACTGAATCTGGAGGAATGATGGGAAAAGTAGTTTCATTTCCCCTCCAGTTTATTCTTTTTTATAGAGGCTTTTATTTTTCCAGGGATTGAGGTAACCTGCCACGGTGGAGACACACCCCTTTCAAACACTCAATAAATTAAAAGAAAACATCACCGCCGTCACTTCCTCTTCCTGTTAGCGAGGGCGCAGGAGGCGAGCAGGGAAGTGTCAGAACACACGCTGAGACGGGAGGAAAAAGTCCGCTTTAGGGGAGAAGCTGCCAAATATCTGCAGATATGGCCTCTGTCTGATCAGAACGCCGCATCAGACAACTGAAAGCAGTCACAACTTCCTGTCGTCCGTTTCAAAATAAGAGTCTGCCACCACACAGCCTGGAGAAATGAATTTGAGGATGATGAATTCCTGATTAAACTCTCCTGCTGGATGAGGGTGAAGGTCAAACACACGGATGCAGGGCCAAACAGCTCGCCGGGGAGGGGTGGGGGTGGGGGCAAAGGTAACCGTGTGCAGAAACACCTGTTGGTTAAAACCTGCTACATCTGTGAAATTGCATTATCATCACCACGCGGACGCCACGAAGACACTGCGCGGTGAAAACACAGTGAGTGATGTGGTACTTATAAAAAAAGAGGAAAAAAAAAAAAAAGACCTTGGCGATGTTTGGCGGGCGATGACGTCATACCGACCGATCCATTACATCGTAGGCAGCCCCGCCCCCCACCGTGTTTATCACCTTTTTGAATGAATCCATATTGCACAGGGCTGGAATGACTTCAAACATCAACTAAGCATCGAATCTACCAAACAGTTAAAATCTTTAAAGTCTCTACGAACACATGAAAATCCAAATCCAGTTCACTTCCTGTGTCTCACATCAGCAGCTTTTTTTTTTTTAATTTGTTTTTTTTGTTTTGTTTTTCTTAAGTTGAGCACCGAAAAACGCCGAGCGTCAGAAGTTTGGGTCGAATCACGGGGGAGGAAATATTTGAGGTTTTTCATGAGGTCCTGATGTGGGCGGGTGTGACGTTCGCCTCCAGGTGAAGGGGAAAAAAAAGAAAAGAAGAAAAGATGACCCAAACTCTTCAGTGTTTTCAGATGCCACGGCCAATGAAATCCCCTCTCAAACTGCCGTCGCTCCTCGAGACGCAGAGGAGCGCCGTTCATCTCTCCTCCTTCCTGGACACCTTAGAGGAGTGCCACGCGGTGGACCTGTGGAAACAAAGATGGAGGCAGAGACGGTGAGTGTTCACCAGGCCGGGGTGACATCACAGTCCTCCTTAAAGAGACAGATGCTCATTTTTCTATTAGAGACAATACTGAGGTCACCTTATTCAATTTATACAGCATCAAACCACAACAGCAGCCTCCTCAAGGTGATTTATACCGTAACCCCGACAATCAGACGGGCCCCTACGAGCAAACGCTTGGCGACAGTGGGAACAAAAAAACTCCCTTTTAACAGGAAGGAACCTCCAGTAGAATCAGGCTCAGATGTGGTGTGGAGGAGAGATTAATAATTAAATGCAGAGGTGTATAAACAGGGATTAAGGAAGAAGTCTAAGGAGCTTGGAAAGAAAAGCGCCTGGACATCTTTAATGATAATAATGATGGATTGGATTTCATATAGCACTTTTCAATGCCACTATTCATTCACTCTCACATTCACACACTAAGTTGTTTGAAGACGTTTCACCTCTCATCTGAGAAGCTTCTTCAGTTCTAGGGTCAAATGGTGGAGAGTCCCAGGTTAAAGCCCTGTGCCCCCCCCCAAGAGGGACAATGGGATCTGGGACTCTGCACCATTTGACCCTAGAACTGAAGAAGTGTTTAAGATTTTATTCCTACTGTCACACGGTGACAGTTAGGGCTGTTCGATATAACGACATATATCGGATGACGATATAAAAACGTCTATCGTTTCATTTTATGCTATCGTTTGTTTCGTGGTGTCGCAAAATAAACTGTTTACGGCAATATTTTTCATTATTTTGATGGTCACTGTAGTGGCTATATGAATTTCCTAAAGTTCTCTCTTTCTCTTATATTTAATATAACCACACTACAGACGGACAAGCGCTTGTTTTTATGCGTTGTCGTTAGCAACAACGACGGTAAAACCACCTCGTGTCCACTTGTTTATTTTCCACATAAACCTTTCACAATAAAGCTCAAGATCCTGTTGAGACTTTTCAAAATAAACTGAATCACGTGAAAGATGCAGAGTATTTACGGACGAGAAGCAAAAAAGAGCTGCCAGGTGCTAAAAAATAAACCTTAGACTCAAACGTTAGAACAGACTTTTCCCCGCAGCACGCTGTGTAATAAATACTCACAAAGAAAACGGCGGCCGTTACAACCTATGTCTACAAATGTATCGTTTCATGCATCAGTTAAAACACTCGACTCCAGGTACGCGACGCCCAGCTGGAAACACTTCACGCAAGTCGAGCTGCCCGACATTCACAGAATTTACAGAAAATGTTACATTTTTGTGATTTATATCGTTATCGGACGATAGATGTCTTAATATCGGGATATGAGATTTTGGTCATATCGCACAGCCCTAGTAACAGTAGGAATAAAGAACTCCTTTTAAACAGGAAGAGACCACAAACAGAGCCGGATCAGGCTTATCTTCTGGTTTGGAGTCTGTTATCAGTTTGAGCACAAACGCAGTGATTTTAACGTCGCCTTCTTTTCCCTCATCCTCCTCACCTGATGAAGGTCTTGAAGGCAGCACTCTGAGGATTGATGCACAGCGGCACCCGTTTGCCCTGCTGGTGCTCCGTGATGAAGCGATGGATCAACTCTGAGGACAGAAACAGGATCATCAGCCGCTATCAGTCGTAAACATCACAAAGCAAGCTTACAGCTGCTCTTCGTTTTCATGCTACGGTTCCAGTTATGGAGGACAAACTGCAAAAATCGTTATTAAAAACAGAAAACACAGTATACCACGCACCACAAAGAATAATAAAATATCCAAATTAAATACATTATAGAAAAACAAATAATTTCAAGAGTTTCAAATCATCTCAATGATGATTTCACCAGTTTTAGACCTCCACACTCCACCTTTCACAGTGAAGGTTACTGCTCTCTCTCACAGAGTTTGTAGGGCTTTTATTATGAAAGGTAAAGAGGATGTTTGTCAAAGTCTTGTTTGACTGCGCGACATCAATCACCTGCTGCTGGGAAAATTAAAATAAAAACCTGTAACAATACGTGACCCAGAGCGAGTCACACGTTCATGCTCCGACTGCCGCCAAAGGAAACCATCACAGCGCCGCCGGCGTACCTTTTCCCTGCCACACTGACAGCAGGCTGTTCTCGTAGCTGTGACTGAACGGACGCTCGGCGACCGGCTCAAAGTCCCGGGTGTAAACTCGCCCGCTGGGGACGGAGTAGCAGCACTGACACATGCAGGTGTGGTAACGCAGGCGCCCTTCGTCCAGGTAAGGGTGAGAGAGGGCGTCGCTGCCCGAAATCCTCTTCGCCTGAAGAGAAGAGCAGAGGAACAGTGAATAATTCTCCAGCTGACGGATTCAGGTGAGACCTTCACCTGCAGTCACATGACCAAGCAGCGGCAAACCTCACTGAGCTGAAACTTTTCTGATTGGTCCTTTACAGGTTCACTCTGAGTGCTGATTGGCTGCAGAGGCTCACCTGCATGCATATAAAGCCAGAGAGGGCGGAGCAAGGGGCATGCTTTTAGTATTTAGTTTCAGGGCGAAGTCTGAATGGGACAGCGCCATGTCGCCGCTTCCTGCTCGTTTTCCTCTTCTCTCTGCCTCATCGGGGCTCCCGGGGCCTCGTCTCAGGTTTGAGCTTTCTCTAATTTGTGATGTTTAAAGTTTCTTGAAGTGTCATTTCATTTTTTAGGATGGTTTGAGCCGCTGATTTAAGGACAGCAACACATTTAAAAAATATAACTGCATATTTATGGGATGATTTCTACAAACACAACTACAATATTGACCCCTTACTGGTCCATGTAACACACCCATATACACATTAGTTAGGAAGAAGTCTCCTGCGCTTTAAAAGCATGTGAGTGCATTTAGTCTCACAGTTTATTAAAGAGTTTAATCAGCAGAGTTTGAATTGTCAAAAATAAACAATTTTAATTTGATGTTTTGTCAACAGAGGGCGCTGATGAGTGTAGAGGAGTACAACATGAGAGGACCGAGTACTGAGCCCTGTGGAACACCCTCAAGAAAACTACCACACTAACAGTCACACACATTCAGGTCAAAACCAATGAAGCCAGGTGTGTCACGTGAACATCTGTCCTGCCCAAAGGCTGGACTAAAACCAGCGCTCAGCTAACGAGTGACACCTGAACATTTATGAGATTTCTAAACCTTTCCCCAAGCAGTGGATCAGCAGTTGTGCTCAATCGTGTCACCACTTTCATGGAAAGGCCGTACACGTGCTGCTTTTCATACAGCAGAAATATCCACAGATACAAGGCGTAACCTGGAAACACAGCTGTACAGAGTTAAGGTCTCAGTGTGAGCAGAAGATTTAAAAATGTCAGCCGAGCTGCATTAAATCCACTCTGTGACGGAACGCTAACAAAAAAATCAGTCCAGTTCCTCGAATGAAAGATGAAAATCTGCACTTCAAGCATCTGTTTGGTTTTTAAATCCACTGTGGTGAGAGAGGAAAAACCCCACACTGCATCACTGTGACAAAAGCACAGCTGTGGAAACATCTGGGCTGCACCGCCCAGAGTTCCACCTTCTGGCTGCAGTAGTGAGTTACATCACAATGGACACTTATCAGTGGGACAGAAACTATTCTTTTACTGATTTAATGACAGTTCAAACACAGTCTTCTGTGCTGACGTCACTGTGAGTCGCCTCAGGTGTTACAGCTAAACCTCAGGTGCAGTGATAACAGTCCAGGGTTTTTCCTGCATCCAGAAAACAGCTTTTCTTCTTCTTCGTTTTAAAAAAATCTGTTTAATTTCCTCAGCAGTAAATATGATATCTGGTAACAGGAACAGTACGTGGCTCTCCTGAAGGCAAAACTGTGACGAGCAAAAACCCTGAAGACCCATCGAGTCAGCTGGTGTTACTTACAGGTCCAAAGGCTTGCTCGCCAACGACTAAAAACCCAGAGATTTACCGCCATCCTGCTCGCTCTCTTCCGAGCTTCCTGCCAGGGTTGCCGACTCCTCTTCCTTCTTCTAACATCCAGAGACTCGTAGCCAATGGCGTGTGCTGCTCACTGAACTTAGACCCTGAAAGAAGTGGCGAGGGCACCGAGTGGGAACGAAAGCCGAGCAGACCTCCCTGTTGCAGGCGACACGACTTAAAGCTGTTCGTTAGAGTAAAACGGCTGCAGCGTTAATTCAGACCGAGGCGTCCACGTTTGGGTCACAACAGCAAACATTAAACAGAACAAGCTGAAGGTCAGAGGAAACGACAGAGCGCCGGAGAAGCCAGACATCAGCTCAGCATCAACTCACCGGATCAAAGACCAGCATTCGGCAGAGGAGGTGCACGGCCTCGTGGGTCGCTCCGTCAGACAGCATGTAGAGCACCGACAGCGACGGCTGAGGACCAGAAACAGCACGAACAACACGTCAGACGCTGAGACGATCAACACAGGCTCAAAGAATGAATGCAGCAGAGTTACATTCAATGTTTTTATTGCATGTTTTTAAACTAAAAAAAAAAAAGAAAAAAAGAATTAAAACGTTCAGATTTCAGGTTAAAGTGTTTGTGATCGTCTGTGGTACAAAAGTTTCAGACTTTTATCGACGCAAAAACGTGAATTCTGACTGTTTGTGCTAATGTGAGTCTGCAGCTGTAACGCAGCAGGGACTTCAGGTCAGATCTGATCTTCCATCATTTTTAGCTGTTCACTGGTTTTAACCTCACTCTGTCCCACATTTCCCAGTAAACCCGCCTCATTACCTGGCAGACATTTTGGATGTGTAACCCGTCTGTAAAGCGTTACACAACCACCATGCGTTAGCGGGAGCTGCGGGGTGACCGAGTGGGCGGCTGCTGTGAACACAAGTGGGTAATAAAAGAAAGCAACGCGGCCTTCTTCCAGAGCAGAGAGTGGCGTGCTGCCGCTCAGCTTACGAGCACACCACGCAGTCACGTACCGGTTTGTGCGGCCCCCTCAGGATGTGGGCCCGGGCGCCCTCGCAGGCCGCCGCCAGGGCCGACAGAGGCGGCGTTCCCAGCAGGTCGGTGATCAGGTCCAGCTGCGACACAAAGACACACAGAGACAGTCCGCTTCACGTCACAGAAGACCAAACAAAGGTTTCCTTTGGATTTGTGGAAGGATCCTCAGAGCTGGAACGGCCGTGCCGCCATCTTTAATCCGACTCCCAGCAGCTCATTGTGAGACCTCTGAAGGCTTTCCACGACTCAAACACTCACTGATTCTACCAATTACCTGAGCCGAGTCCACAGGTGAAACACTTTTAACATGAAATTAAAGCTGAGGTGGATGTACATCAAAAGTTCAAAGGTCAAAGTCATGCATACATACCTGAACATCATCTTAGCCACACCTCTGACCTAACAGGAGGAGCTAACCCTGTCACCTGACTGCACTCTCTGATTGAACCTGTTATCAGCAGCTCTGTCGCTCTGCAGGTTTTTTTGTTTTTAAATGAATGTGTCGCCGGTTGCCATGGCGCCCGGCGTCTCACCTGCTGAATGGGACTCTGAGCCTGGAAGAGGATGCGTCGCCCCAGCAGCTCGGCGAAGATGCAGCCCACCGACCACACGTCGATAGCCGAGCTGTAGTGCCGGCAGCCCATCAGCACCTCCGGCGCCCTGTAGTACTGAGTCACCACCTCCTGCGTCATGTGACGTGACGGGTCGGGCTCCTCCACGCGCGCCAGGCCGAAGTCACAAATCTGAGCAAAACGGAAAAACGTCAACAGCTCTATCCGAGTCACTCGAGCAAGCAGCCGATTGGTTTCCTCCTGTTTTGGAAAGGCGGCGACTTTTGTCCCGCCCACAGTGCGGCGTCACATTCAGGACCAAACGCAGCAAAGACGTTTCAATGCCACTAAAATTTGAATAAACTTCCCAACGAGTCGTTTCCTCAGACTCATCAGCTCCTCCTGCGTCTGCTCGGTGTAGAGCTACAAACGCCACTGTGAGATCATCGCCATCTCTGAGCTGTGACGTCTTATCGTGTCTAACAAACGTCACCTGGTACAGGACGTAGAAGTATCTGTTCTATGTGTTAATTATTGCCACAACAAACATGTTTTAAATAAAGCACGCCGCTTCTCATTTTTGCCCTTAAAAAGCTCAAGCAGACGCCCTCGTTCAGTCGCTAAACCCCGCCCCGTCTCCAGTTTCAGCTTTAACTGGTGATTTTATGAACGGGAGCCGTGCGTCTCTCTGCACCATGCCTGCCACAGACTGCAGATCTGTGACCCCGCCCCCTGCCCTTAAACAGCTGTGAGGCTCCACCCCTGGATCGTCAGAAAACCGTTTCAACGTTTTAGCCGCCTGCACTGACCGTGGTGGTTTTGCAGGTGTTAATTTTGCATCTCGACCGTAACGCAGAGCAGCACAAGTTGCCATGGCGATGTCCCTGGTAACAAGCGAACCGCCTTCATAACCCCGGTAACCAGGCTTCGCGGCCTCTGACACAGGTGAGTGTGGCGTTACCTTGAGCAGGCAGTTGCTGTTGACCAGCAGGTTTCCGGGTTTGATGTCTCTGTGCAGGATCCCAGCGGAGTGCAGGTACTTCAAACCTGGACAGGAAACAGAGAGGAGGTCAGAGTTTTAACCCTTTACCTGCTGAACTTCGATTCCACACCGCTTAGAAACGTCTGTATCGACATGAGCCGAGGTCGTCACCTTTATGGGGGTAAGAGTTCAAGTCGTCCTCCTGGTGAGCAAATGTTTAAATCAGCGGTCCCCAACCTTTTTTGTGCCACGGACCGATTTATGTCCGACAATATTTTCACAGACCGGCCTTTAAGGTGTCGCGGATAAATACAACAAAATAAAACCAGTACTGGCACCAAAAAAAGAAGATTTATTCATAACACGCAGGAAAAGACCCAGGGACACCGTGCGAACGATAAAAACCCTGAAAACCATAAATTTAACACCCGAGCCACAACTCTCGCGGACCGGTACTGGTCCATGACCCGGGGGTTGGGGCTGCTGGTTTGAACCACCAGCATCACTGTGATGACTTCTTTTACTCTCCTCCTTTTCTGCTTCCATCTTGAGACATCACACGCCACCGACCTGCCCGGCGGGGTGGCAAGAACAACTCAAACTCCCAGAACAACAGCGGGAAACTTACGGATACTTCCTCCAGTGAAGTTTTAAATTTCACTACTAATCTGAGATTTAAAGGGGTATAATGGACTTCCTCTACAGCCACTACTAAAGCCTGCAGCAGGACACGCTGTTCGCTGCAGGTCAGCGAGCTTATGAGACCGTCACAGAAAAGTAAACATATAAACACAAACCGAGGCAGCGAGACTGAACGACTGTTTAAATATAGGCCGAGGCATTCGGAGGCGGATGATGATTGGCAGCTTTGCCTCTTCAGGAGAGAGATGGACGTGTGCGTTTGAAGCCGGCGATGTATTTAAATCTCGTACTGAACACGGTTATGTCGCTCGGCCCGTGCGGCGGCGGGATGCGAAATAGCCGGCTCACCTCGGAGGATCTGGTAGAGGAAGACCTTGATGTGGTCGGTGGTGAGCGGCTGAGGAGACACGATCACTTTGTGGAGGTCGCTCTGCATCAGCTCTGTTATCACGTAGCTGCGGGGCGGTTAGCAGTCAAGGAAAAAAAATAAAATGCACACGCTCGCACACGGACCGACCTCCGCCTACGCGAGCACGACACATCGCCCAGCACCGGCCTCCGAGGCGGGCGAGCGCCGGGGCCGCTCAGCGAAAAGTGCCAATATAACATTTTTTTTAGAAATGATGCACATTAAATATTCATCAGCAGCCTCGTGCTTCACATCTGCGAGGAGCTGGATTTAGACCGGACACCGGCGGCTAAATTAAGCGAGTTAAAGGAGGACGCGAGGGAGAACTAATGAGGAGAAACTGGGACAGAGGACTGAAGGATACATCTCCTCGAAGCAGTCGATCTGCGGAGGCTGCAGAATGTCCAGAGCCGACAGAACCTGCAGAGAGAGAAAAACCGGCATCGGCTCAGCGTCTACATCCAAATAAAACCCTCTTCAAAATAAAAGCCCCACAGGTCGTTACATTGTCGTGTTTGAAGAAGCACAGCATCCGCAGCTCTCTGAAGACCCTCTTGCAGGAGACCAGGTTCTGGAAGACGTTGGGCATCTTCTTCAAAGCCACCTTCCGGCCGTCCCGAGGATCGGTCACCGACCTGTGAGGAAACGAGGCGCACGCTTCCTGTCACAGCTAGAAGACAGTCTGACGACACAACAGCTAACTGCTGCTCAAAGTGAATAAAGTTACAGTGAGTCACAGGTTCAGCGCAGCTAACGGCCGCCCCGACACAAAGCAGGCCTCAAGCCAAGTTTTAATAATGGCGGGTTCATCCTTTAAGTTTGGGCTGAAAGACTGAAAACGCTCCATCTCAGAGACGAGACGGTGCTGCTGGAGGACAGGTGCAGTTACCAAAGTGTGGGGCTCACGTCACACACCTACATCAGCCTCACTGTGAAGCAGAGGCCATGTTCATGTGGATGCAACTGCAAATTAGCTGTGTATTCCTCATATACTGATGCCAAACCACAGACAGGGACGTGCACGGACACGGTGCCAGAAGATCAGGGCCAAACATTTTTACTGTGACTGTTTCACCAACACGACTCATAAACGTACACAGGAAACACAATTAAAGCTTCACAGTAAATGTGCTGGCCCCTCTTTGGGCTGCAGCGTCTCTGGTGAACAGCACTAATCTAAAGACGAGGGAAACAAGCTGCTCATCTGCACACGGCGTCACCGCGGAAAACAGAGACATTTAAAAAACACTCAGTGAGGGGGAGCTCTGATTGGTCAGTTATATTAAAATGAACCCCTGTATGAGGTCTTTAAACCTCCAATGTGATTATTAAAGTAAACTGAACAGAGTGTGGAAGACGAGACAAATAAGAGCAGCATCAGCTCCTTTGACCTTTAACCTTTTAATAAATCTTGTTTTACTGAGCCTCTGCACCACGCCATCACTGCAGCACAGTGAAGCGAGCGTTTCACTCTCATTTCTGCCTGAAGAAAGATGCCAGCAGGCTGTAAACTGCATTTAAGAGCACATTTCTGAATTAGCAGCCTGCCCCCCCGCCCCCCGCCCCAGCAGCAGTGAAGATGATGCTGTTGTAGTTTGCAGTGGTTTGGTTTACAGTAATGATGTGCAGTTCTCACGGACAAACAGTTTTACTCTCCAAACTCCACCTCCTATACCGGCTGGGAAGCAGCCATGATGTTTACCTGCCAACATTCCGGTCCTGAATCAAACACACACACATTTTTCACCATTTTCTGACATGTTCTACAAAACCTGCTGACTTATCGGCCCACTGACAACCAATCACACAACCCTGAGGACAGCTTGGTCAGGTTACAGCTGGGAGGCAAGGCCTCACGCTGCAGCTTTGCAGAGCATCAAAAGGTCTAAAAGCACTCAAACCAGTTAAACCAGAAATGACCAGAGGCTGGTGATGAACCCAGATGGAGATGAGGTGATGCCATCTTGTGTGGTGACAGTTTGAGCGCATGTAAACAAAGATGGAGCTGAGCCTGAAAATTAAGTTTCAAGTCTGCACAAACAAGATGGAAGTCGGAGCAGAGGGAGCTTTCTGACAGCAGGGTTGTGAGGCATGATTACGATCACAGCGTTTTCTTACCAAACAACTCCAAATGCGCCATAACCGATGGGCCGGTCTGGCTCCATCTCTGCGGGGCTCGGCACCTCGCTGGCTGGGTTGCTGTAGGGCTGAGGCACCGCTGCGCCGCCGCCGGTGCTTCCTCCGAGGGCTGTGGGGTGACGAGGGGTCCCTGCCGGGGCGGTGGGTCCGGTGAGGCACGGTGTGGCGCTGAGGCCCGTGGAGGGGGCTCCGCAGGAGGAGCTCACACAAAAATACTTGTGGCCCAGCTCAGAGCCCGGAAATAGGTCTCCACACACGGTCTGCCGGCCTGCGCCGTGAAATGCCATCCTCCTCCCGGAGCACCACCCGGACACGGTCGCGTTATCTGCCGCTGCCTGCTGCTGCTAGGCTCGGAGGACCCGCAGCTCCCCGCTCAGCATGCCCAGCCTGTGAGGGAGGCAGACACACGTCAACTCGCTGTGGCTTGAAACACATTTAAACACGTTCACAGGCCGAAGTGTGCTAGTTAAATCCGGGCTAAATCCAGGCCCGCGGCGGAACGGACCTCCGACACAGCCGAGCCGAGCCACCTTTGTTTGTAGCAGGCTGCTCTCACCTGGTTAGTGGAGCAGCTAGCATCCCCCGGCTAACTAACGAGTCAGCGTCCAAAAACAGAAATATAAAATAATCCACCCGCTGCTCCATCACCCAGCTCGGGTGCACAGAGACCACAGCACCCACTCAAGCACACGCATCGATTTTCACTCTTATTTTTCTTCTAAAACCACCAATAAAATAAAAACGCGTCCAGCCGTCCGCAGCTAACCAGCTGTTCTGGCTAACCAGTTAACCCACCGATGACCCACATAACCATCACCGGCCGGACGAGCTGACCTAGATCGACGAAGAAAGCGAGCTTTCCCCCCGCGAGGTCCCAAAATGAGCCTACAAACCTGACTCGGTTAAGCAGTCGATGGCATGACACGGAAACGGGCTTAAAGAAGGCGAGAAAAGCCGAGTTAAATCCTCGAGCTAGCCTGGATGGTTAGCCAGCGGAGCCGCTAGCTACAGCTAGCTGCGGGCTGCTCACTAGCTGGCCGCGGCGCCGTCACAGGCGGAGAAGAAGCGTCCATATAGGCGGTTTCTCCTCTTTTCCGAGTGGAGGTTCATCCAGCGGCAGGTTCCGAGCGGGGCTTGGACCCAGCAGGGCTTCGGCTCCGGACTACAGCGACAGCTTAGCCCGGCTAGCCTGTAGGAGGAGCAGGTGAAGCCGGATGGGGGAGGGTGGAGGATTTTTTTATTTTTTTTTCACTCTGCTGTAAACACTGGGTGACAAATTAAAGGAAAAAAAAAAAAAACAGAATAAACGAGGATTAATGCAGGTGCTTCCTGAAACAGGTGCGCCACATAGTAACAGCCAATCAGCATCCAGCCCTGTTCTGCACAGGTGTGAACACAGCAGGCAGGTTCAGCGGATTCTGGAGGCGTTTAAAGTGAATAAACAGGGCGCCCATTATTGGTGCAAATTTTGGTATCGGTCGGACCCCACGTAAACACATGACCGCTATCTCCGATAACAATGCCGATACTTTAAAACAGCTAATGTAGGGGAGAGGTGAATCATCATCATGTTTGGAAATTCTGAACACATTTTAATGAGCACTACGTCACTGTTGTTTTTACTTTCCATAATAATTAGATAATACAACAGTTGATATTTCAGAATATTTCATTTTAAAATTGTTTTGGAGTCCTACGATGTAAATGTGCATCACCGACTGTCTGTAAAATAAAATAGACATCAATACAAATTCTATATTTACATGTATGTTTTATAGAATGATCTTTTTCACATTTAGTGGGGTAGTAGTAGTATTTTTAATGTATTTTTTCATGAGAAAAAATTATTTAACTACGCACTGAAACAATGTATCGATCTGAGCGTTCGTATCGATATTTGGATCATTCAGTCCGCCCCTGGCACTTATACACAGCCAGTATTTGGATTATTATATAATACTGTGATAATCGGTCATCATTGGGTTATATGGAGGACTCAAACTACCAAAATTTAACATAAATAAGTCAAAGAAATACATCAAAATATATTTAAATAAATTGAAGTAGTATTTTGTAAAATGTGGCAAAAATGTCTTTTAACCTGAATTAACGAATACAAAATATAAAAATTTACAGGCAAAATAAAACCCAAATTTAAAATAATGTATTATCATCTGATTTACACTTTTTAAATATTGATTTGATGTAAATTTAACCCAGATTCATTTTTTTTTTATATGGACTTTGTTTCCTTACACAGAGCCCAGTATTACAGTAACTACTCTGACTGCTTTAATATGGAGGACTAACAAATATTTATATATTTTTTTAAAAAGTATTTTCTATTAAAAGCAAACACAGGGATGCAGCAGACAAAGGGATTCATATATAAGGAAGAAAAGTCCTGAGCATATGTTAGCGCTATCTCACCTCAGCCTGAGGCTCAAACTGAATATAAACATTATGAGCCGCTAAATCAGAGCTAACGGGCCCGTTAGCTTTTCTGAGCCGGTTCATCGACACCTTTAATTTGTTTCAGTGCTTCAGATGAAACATCCACATTCAGCACCCACTCAGACACTGTGAAGATGACCTGAACTCGAGTCCACACGTGCGTTTTACTGCCTTTTAATACAGTAACAGTAATGAGGCGCTATGCACTATGCATCAAGTACAATCAATATGCACAGCCACAGAAAATGTGTCACCAAGGTAGCTACAAATTACATGGCAAGAGTTACAAATCAGCATCCAGAGTAAGAACGAAGATCATACGAAGCAGAGAAGTTATGCACATTCAGTGTTCAGGGGAAATATCCACAAACAACTATCGGTCTGCCGTTATCAGCTTTATAAAAGTGTGTATGTACAGCGTGGGCCGTCAGAAACACCCGCTCCTCGCTCAAAGGCAAACCGGACACCGCTCGGCAATAAATTAGAAGAGAAAATGAGATAAATCGTGTTACTGAGGTCTCTGGGCCAGTTTCCTGGTGTTAAACACGGATATCATGGATCAGAAATGGTGTAGAAACGGCGACGGCGGCTTTACAAAAATCCAGAGCGGCTGAAAATGAAAACAATGAAGTGATGATAACAGCTAAGCGCCAAGCCAGGAGAATAAAAATACACATTAGTTAATAACAGATGGGTCATCTGTCCTCTGTGCAGGACTCCAGAGTCGGTAGTGTGAACGCAGAGAGCGCCTCCCAGTGCTGGAGGCCGGTCAGCTGACGGAGGCGGGCATCCTCACGGAGCCATGGAGAAGTCGTGGCACTCTCCATCCAGATGTGGCAGGAAACAACCTGAGACAGAAAATCAAAGCTCACCTCATTTCATGAAAAAGGTGCCAAGCCAATGCAGCAGAGTCCAGGACTACAAACATGGCGGCGTTAATGAGCAGAATGGATCCACACACCTGCTCCGGTGGCTCCTCCTACGCGTCCTTGCTTCCTTTTGCCTCGACTCCCCCCGACCTCCGTCCCTGATCCCCTTCCCTGCAGTCCCACCCCAGCTCCCCCCTGCCCCCACTCGCCCCCCAGCGTACTAGCTGTGGGGCTGGGGGCGATACCGGAGCAGTCAGTGACCAGCAGTCCCACTGTGCTAGCGCTGGACACCGTCACCGCCACGCTGGTGGTGCCCACGGGCCCCGCGCTCGTCTGGTCGGGGGTGGGGTCGCCCTGGTTGGCGTGGGTGCCCATGTGACCCTGGAGCTGTGTGGCCGTCTTGCACTGTACACCGCACAGCTGGCAGAGCAGCACGCCACCGGCCCCCGTCCCGCCGAAAGCCCCCCGCGCCCCGCCGCTCTCCTTCCACTCCTGGCCGTGGTGCTTCTGGGCGTGGACGCGCAGGTAGGTGAGGGTGGTGAAGCCTGTGGGACAAGAGCACACAGACACGTGAAGGCGGGGTGACGGCAGATTGTCGGTGGTGCTTTCTCGTGATGCAGCCGTGTCTTACTGCGGTTGCAGAGGTGGCAGGCGTGGTGCTGTGATTGGTTGTGGACCCGCATGTGGTCGGTGATGTAAGCGGCCGATAGCAGCTTCCCGCAAATGTGACACGGCACCTTCTCCTCGTGGCGAATCAGGTGAGCACGGAGGCGATCCCGTGTGGCAAACGCTGACGTGCACGTCTGCGGAAAACAGGAAGGCGTGGATGAAACAAGTGAAGTTTTCAAAATAAGACGTAGTTGCTTATAAAAAGGACGAAATGTTATAAATGTAAAATTTGATGCTTTTTATTGAAATTTTGATGTGGTTTTCTGAATGCTGGACTGGTGGTGCTGGTTTAGAAACAGGTTAACAGGTGAGGGTGTTACCGTGCACTTGAACGGCCTCTCTGTGGAGTGCACCTGTCGCACGTGACTGTTGAGGTGGTCCGGTCTGAAAATGCAAACAAGAATGACATTTATTTTTTTAATAACTGTTTAAATTGTATTTAGGTTTAAAGCATTATTAGGGGCGTGGCCTCTTTGACTGACAGGCGGCTGTAGCTGCTAAGTGTGTGCTAGGCTTCACCTGAACTGGACCGTGTTTGTGCCAATGGAGTTTTTTTTATGACATCATCTGACCAATAATATGGCCGCTCTCTGAGCCCCAGTTTAGGTGAAATTCTGGGATTATGATTGGATGTTACTAATTGGCAGGTGTCTGTGTGCTGGCTACAAACAACCAACATGACGGCAACTATAAAGCTAAAATCCAGAGTAAAGAAATTGACTGATGACATCATGGTGGTTGTAGCCATTTTTTATTTACAGTGTGTGTTTGCTACGGGAAGTCTGGCTGTATAAAGTCTGGTTATGAAATGATTCTAACTTATAGGCTGTGGTGTGTGGGGACACTGCTTCAGTTCACTTGGACGAGCTCAGTGAACAGCTTCCTGATGACTTCATAGGTTCAGGCAGTGAAGTAGTGAAGCAGCATAAACTGTATATAGAAGAGGGACGAGGCAGCTGTGAGTAAATGAAGTCGAGCTGTTCCCATTTTCTCTTTCGGATGTTAGGACTGAAACTGGGGGACTCAAACAACTCGTCTTTGTTTTCCTGTTCTCATCAGTTTGTGTTCAATGAGACTTGAAATCGGAGGCTAAGGTCAGACGCTCATCAGGACATAGAGTCCTAAATAACCATCAAACAGTCACATCTACATCTTTCATGGTGTTGCAACTGCTAAATGTGAGCGGTTAAATATACGGGCTTAACGCTGCCCGAGGAGCGGATGGCGCTCGTACCGAGAAAAGGCCTTGGCGCAGTGCGGGCAGATGTACGGCTTCTCCACGCCGCCCTGGTGCGAGCGCACATGGTAGCTCATCCTGTCTTTCCTCTTGAAGCGCTGCTGGCAGATTGGGCAGGAGTACGGCTTCTCATCCGAGTGGGACAACCGGTGGCGGTTGAGGTGGTAGACGTCCCTGAAGGCCTTTCCACAGGCCTCGCAGGCGTGGTTCTTCCTCACCTGATTGGTGCTGGGAATGGGATTAGGATTCTGCGGGAAGAGGCAGAGAAGTTCAGTCGTAAATACACTCTGAAGTCTTTTCCTGCTGTCAGAGGGCCTCTCTCTGCTCCCGGCATCAACACTAGCTGATTATGATGCTCGTCTGAGGTTTTCTGATGTTTTGATCCACAAAGATTTAATTCAAATTGTGTGTTTATAACCGTGAATGTCAGCGGCCATGTTTCTGGACACTTCCTGCAGCTGCCGCTGGCATCAAAAGGCCCTGAATTGTCCTTTAATCTTGGCCTTACTCTCTGGCTCTCTTCCCGGTGAACCCACCTGCTCCATGGACCCAACGACAACAACGGCCGCCTGGATGGGCTGAGGCGGCGCAGCCATGGTTACTGTTGCCGGGGCGATGGACACAGACACCGGCTGGCCCTCCTGGTTGACATGCTGACCGGGCTGGGGGAGGGTCTCTTGGCCGGGAGCCGCGGGAGGGGGAGGAGGCTGCTGCGGGGGCAGGGCGAGGTGGAGGAGGGAGAGCGGGACCGTCTGCTTCTCCACCCGGCCGGCCTTCGCTCCGTCCTCCTTCTCCCGGGCTGCCCGGTCCTTCATCTTGATGCCCGTGTGCACCGACTGGTGCCGCCGCAGGTTGTAGCTGTTCTTGAACTCCTTGTTGCAGGTGGCGCAGATGTGGGCGGGCCGGCCCGGCTTGGTGAGCGGTTTGACTGGCGGACATTAAAGTCACATTTTAGTCACAGTCAGTGCACTCTGAGTTTAACATTCGTCTGAAGAAATGTCGGTAATTTACTGACTTCAAACTAATCCTGTAACACTGGTTTGTAAACTGTTAGAGGACAAACTGAGCTCTGATACAACAAACACAGACAAAAAAAAGATAAATTCCTGAAGTGTTTATTTCTTTGGAGATTTACAATCTGCTGAAAAGCCCACTGAGCCGTACTCATGTATGGGGGAAAAAAAGTGACAACACATAACTGGAACCATTTTTAACAATTTAGATCAGATCTCTAATCCCTAACTAGGAAAATGGCAGGTTAGCCTGGGTAAAAGAACGAAAGATGAGGCACACAACGATGTGTGCTGCTGGTAAAGTTTGTGGGCTGCTTTTCCTCATAACAGCCATCCCTCAAGATTTTCTCCATTAAATGCAATGCATTGTCCGGGATTGTAACATCTAGTCCTTTACTGAACCATTATGTGAAATATTGTGCCATAATACAGGGAAACCCTGCTGCTTAGCAACAAATCAAACCAATCAACTGCTAAAAAACACAATGTTGTGCAGAGTGTATGGAGGACAAAAATTTGAAGCTTTTCTGGAGAAATTTAAATAATTTCAATGAATTCTGCAGATCTGAGTAAAAAGAACATTTTTGTTACAAAATTGTAACAAATCATTCAACATTTTTGGGTTTGAATAATGTGCCTGTGTACAGGGACCAAATGTGTCACTTTTTTAATATTGTTAAATATACTGTATATTTAACAATTTACCAACTTTGTACTGCACGTAACATTTGCAGCTGTAATCTTCAGTCATAATAATAATAATTATTATTATAATCGTTTTTTCCGTTACCACAATAAAAAGAAAACTGTTCCTGTTTCTGGAAGAGAAAACACGTCAGACCTGACAAATATGAAAATGAAAAACATGCAAGTTTCAATGTATGTATTTATTTTGCAGCTCTAACCTCAAAAATGTTCTTTCTTGTGTTTCTGTAAACAGACTGATTAGTGAAACATTTGGGTGTTTGGTTTCCCCTCACAGCTCAAAGGTCTCCTGTACATCGAGTAAAAACGGTCTTACACAGAAGAGCCCAGCGTGCTGCTAAAGTCACTGATACTCTGAAGTAAATCAAAGGAAATAAACCACAAACATAAAGCCTGTTTTGTGCTCGTGAACTCTGACTCTGTGATAAGCGTGCAGAAAAATAAAATCTCCCACTGATAACCAAACCGCTGACGCTGCAATAAAAGCCCAGAGTTCAGAAGATAACCTTTAAAAATGTCAATATCGGCCTGTTTGAACAACTTCAAACACGTCAGCGATGAGGTTTAAACCCTGCCCCATCCTCACCTGGCAGCGGCTCCTCGCTCAGGGCGGCCGTGTCAACGGTGGACGGAGGTGTCACGATGTGCTCGCCCGGAGGACTCTGAGCCGAGCCGGTCAGCTCCGGCAGCAGCTCCGACTGTAGAGGCGTCTCGGGCTGACTCTGAGTCGGAGGCGTCTGCCGGAGGTCAGTGAGAAACATCTGGATCAATACTCCGTCAATACACACAGCCATGTACACCTGGAACATCCGGGCTAAATGGAAGCTTATTTACTGTAACAGTGTATACAGGGCAGGTGAGGACGTGGCCCTATGGAGGACCAAAAGTGCCAACAAAGTAAACCAACATCTATAAATGACTGAATGTGTCATTAAATGCATCAAAAAGGACATTAATGATTAAAGTTTTACATATCAGGACATAATAAAACAAATTACCTGAGCCTAACCAGGCCCTAAAATGATCTAAATGACTCCAACACATTTCATTTGTGCATTGATCCTACGCACAGCTCTGCAGACCGTCGTCTACATGCGGGAGCTGCATACCACCACCAGGAGGCCGTGTTTATGCTCTATGGGAGCAATTTGTGTCAAAACTGCACATCCAATGACGACAGGTGTAACATCAGGCGAAAGAGGGCGAGCTGAATGCAGAGGGAGAAGGTCCTGGCCCGAAACAATATGACATTTTCTGAATGATCTCCAGGCTAAAAGCTCTGAGGAGGACTTCATCGGTGAGACGTGCAGAGCGCTCGGCTCTCAGTAAACCACGGCACATCTAGAAACACCAGCTCAGTCTGGAGCAATGCAAAGCTCTGTGACCCGACGATAAGATCCCCGAGGTTCTGTGATGGGTTACGATAACCTGACTTCATGATTTTCAGCATGCAGGAGTCTGAAAGCCCAAATTTCTTTTGCTTACAAAAAAAGCTTGGTATCTGTCAGCCTTGTGCAGCGCCCTCTTCAGGTCACCCCACAGATTTCATCTTCAGCTTTCTAGCAGACGCCCGGGAGCACGATGGTGCCACCACCGTGCTTTGCCATGGCCATGGCGTTCGTTCAGTGATGCGCGGTGTTGTTTCTGTAGCTTTCAGAAATATGGCCAAAAAGTTCAACCTTGGCCTCATCAGAACACAACAACACATTTGCCCACATTTTTTAAGAGAGTGCTGAAAAGTTTCTCTCCGTCAGAGAAACAGCTCAGAGCTCAGACGTGGGAACATCCGGCCTCTCAGAACGGCTTTCTTCTTGTCTTTTTGTTTTAGCGCTGCCCGGCTAATTAGAAACCAGCCTTCAGAGGTTATAGGTCACAATCAAAGTGCAAAAAATATTTAGCTTGGCCTAATTTGTTTTTACTTCACACAAACCTGCCACAGCAGAGCTGCAGAACCAGTTTATGCTCCATGGGTCTTATGGAAGCATGAGAAGAAGCTGACAGTCTGTCATGTGTTTTGATACTTTGGCCAAAAGTAAAACACTTTTACTTACACTGATGTTCAACCTGAAGTTCGATTACAAACTAAAGCGGGTCGAGGCGCGTTTCTAAAAGGGCCAACGAGTATTTATTTGCCCCCTGAAGGGTTCATGCAGGGTGGCTGTAGCTCAGGAGGTAGAGCAGGAAGGTTGGTGGGGGATCCCCCTAGTCTGCACCCTAAGTTGCTCTCCGGTGTATGGAGTATGGATGTGTGTGAATGTTAGTAGGTGCTTGTGTGAATGGGTGTAAAGTGCTCCGAGTGCTCCAGGAGAGCAGAAAAGTGATATATAAGAATCAGTGAGGACAAACACAAATCCTGCTCTCATTTTCAGGGGACTGAGAGGTTAAATAAGGAGGCAGCGCCCCGGGTGAGAGGTCAGCAGGATCAAAGTGGAGACAAGTGGATCCACACCATCAACTTCCCCCTGACCCCTCCGTGACCTCCTCACCTGCAGCAAAGCCAAACGGCCCCCACCCGCCCTCAAAAAGCCCAAACCACGCAGCAGCCGCGGGAATTTAGCACTCACCTGAAAGAGGAAATTACTCCAGGAGGTGTCCATCCTGAAGGAGACCCAGCTGGGGACCGAAGAGGAGGAGGAGGAGGTGGAGGAGAAGGAGGAGGGGGAGGTAGAAAAGCTCCGGGAGCTGCTGTGAAAACAAAACGCGAGGCCTGTATGGCAGCTCCCCTCCACCTGCCCGGCTCACCGACAGGGGAAATCGGCGGAGGAAATGAGTCCCAAAGCCCTGACACTTGTTAGAGAAGAAGCCTCCGAGAGGCAGGAGTTAATATGGCAGCTAAACAGTCACTGAGCAGATGCTTCTGTAAATGCGACAGAATGGTTGGTATCATGCTTGCTTTAATGGTGCGGTTTAATTTAATTTGCTTATGTCGACTGGAATAAAAATCTGCATGCAAAGTATTTTAATGGCGAAGCCGAGCAGTCGAGACGTGCTAATCATAGCAGCAGCTGTTCGGGACTCGTTTATAGCTCCGACAAGGCCGCAGCGTTGGCTTCCGAGCCTCGGCGTTGCGTAGGGCTCGTCCCCCGGCTAGAGCGCTCCCGGTCGGCCGCGGTCCGTGGCTCCGCCTCGGTGTCTGAATCGACAGGATGACATCTTTCTGTTTTTTTCAAACCCGCTCCCTCGCGCTCCCTTTCGCCCTCCCTCCCTTCGCTCTTTCTTCCTTTTCTTTTTTTATCTCTTCTTCACCCCCTCTGTCCCTCTCTGCTTTAAAGGGAAAGTATTTGGCGTGTGCACCCTCCTCGCGGACCCCGTCTCGGCTCGTCTCGTGCCGCGCCGTCCCTCTCGCCCCCGCCACTTCTCGGTAGGCCGACAGATAATCAAATCCGACATTTATGGGATCAGCTCGGCCGTTAAATCCGCCACTTCGCTTAAAGGAACCCGAAAACGGGCGCTGCTCGTCGGGGAAGAGGTGACAGGCGGTGATCCGAGCCGCGTTCGCGCCAAACTCTCCGGTAAAATGGTGTCGGGTTCGGCTAAAATGAGCCTTTATCCCCGAGCATCTTAAAGGTAACGATGCGCGCAAGTGCAACAGCTGGATGTAACCTCAAAACACATGACGTCCATCCGTGAACGGGCCACACCGCGCGGCCCGCCAGACGCCATTCAAAAAACTCTAAATTCCCGTCTCGGGCGGACTTACTGCACGATTGAGTGCTGACAGTACCACAGCCACGACACGGAGGACATCCCCACGAATCCGGCCGACTTTAAATGTGCAGAGCTGGATTTTATTATTTTATTACTATTGTTCATCCATTGTAGTGCAGTTACCCTGAGCTCCTGTAACGCCAAATGACATTTTCTGCTTTCTTCACACTTATTAAACTAGTTTTATGCTTTTATTTCGATTTTACTTCATTCATGGAGGTATTTTCATTTTATTTACTTTTTAAAATTTTTGTTTACCTTGTTTATAAAATTGTCACTTCCATTGTATTTAGTTATACTTCTGTTTACTAAACTTCTTTTATTTACATTTGTTCATTTTCTCTTTGGCTGGTGTAATAAATAAAGTTGATGTGATTTTTCTCTCAAAGTTAGAACGTGTCAGCACTAATATTCAGATGAAAACAGCTGTTTTATTTTTAATGTAAGAGTGAATGGAAGGTGAAGGCGGGCTCTCGGGTCTCCAGGCTGAAATACAGAAAAACAATCACAGGCAGCTGCAATTCGCAGACGTTTGCAGCCCAGCTGTCCCGTGGCCCTGCAGGTCCAGGTGGAGTGACCAGGTGCTCCTCTTTAAGTGGCTGCTCAGCAGTTTTATTACCTGTCCACTGGCAGGGACACTCCCACATTTTGACCATTTGGGGAATATTATAAAGGAAAAACTGGATGATCTGTGGATGAGTCACAGCTGAAGTCAACGTTCAGCTTCTGTTCAGGACTTTTAAGAAACTGGTTTTATATAAATTACAGTGGTTATATGATCAGAGCTGCAGGCTGTTTACTTCCCTCAGGCTTCAGCGTCCCAGTGAAAACTCTTCGGCCCACACCGGGTCTGTGTTTGTGTCTCACCATGAATCCAGATGTGTTCAAGCATCCACAGCTGTGCATCAGCGCTGTCAGTCACAGCTGACCTCTGTGTTCTCGCGATCACATCCCCACAGCATCAGTATGAACATGCAGTATTATGACAGTATGAATTCATGTTAAAATAAACCCAGTCTGCTCATTTCATGCTCGGCTCCTTTATTTCACACTTTTAGATTGTTGAGCTGTTCCTCGTTTAAGGCGTTCCAGGTTGTGTTAAACTTTTTGGCTTCAGTAGAACAAGAATTTCAAGACTACCAAAAAATAAACTCTGATGTGATACGGAACAGGAAGAAATAACTAAAGGTCAAAGCGGTGCAGAGGACAGCACAGCAGCTTTGGAAGCTCTGCACTCGTCTTCAAAGCTTTTCTCAAATAAACCTTCAGTTTCTGGGAAAAGCTGAAATAAAGCAGAACCAATCAAATCGACAGCTCATGGAGTCCAAACTGCACTGAAGGAGAAAAGTCTAAATACAAATCTGAATGTAACTCAAAGTTATTTTTTTATTGAACACAATATTTTTCTTTTGTAGTTTTTTTTTATTTTTCACAGTAAATTCAAACCAAGCAAACAAAACCAGCAACAAATGTTTAAATTACAACATTATTTCCTTTTAAATAGAACATCAAACTTGGCTTTCAGCTCGAGATATATATTTCATATTAATACATTCTAGCAAATACAGTATGCGGATTTCAGCACACTCTCTGATTGGTTCCCTCACAGCGACACACACAGGTAACACTTGGTGCTCCTCAGGTGAGGTAAACGTACAGTTTCTGACAGAGGAGACGCTTCCTCTCCTAACACTAAAATAAAATGGGCCCAGCTACAGCTCAGCCTCCGTCTAATCAGCCAAACATCAGCAGGAACAGGAAGTGAGGCGTGGGAACAGAACGGAAGGTGAGAGGAATATTTAAGCTTTTGGTCGTGTCGACATTTCAGGGACGGTTTCGTCTTCACAAATCAAAAAACAAATAAAAAACATCTAAATAAGGAATAAAAAGTGGATTTTCAGAGAGTGGAATAAGCATTAGAATTTAGATTTTACCGTTAACGTGTCAGTAGCCAGCCTGACGGTCACAGGCGCCTTCGGATGGTTAATGGGCGCTACACATCGTCAGCTGCTCCTCATTCATTTAAACACACCTGGAGTTTTTCCTCCGAATAAAAATGTCGGTGCCCAGCAAAGAGCCTCAGGCCTTCTGACAGACACCACTGAGTCATGACATCATCTACACGCACACCTGCACAGGTGCGTCCAGTCAGACCAAACGCCCCGCCTCCTCTCAGCTTCAGACTGAGCTTCCCGTCAATCATCTGTCAATTAATCACAATCACTGCTGTGGCTGCTGTTAGCCGACGACTTCGACCTAACAGCAGCCACCGATCAGACAGTAGACACAGAAGTCTGTCCTCACAATCCTGCTGCTACACACCTGGAAATGATGCATAATAATAACAACAACAACAATAATAATAATAATAATAATGATACTCATAATGATGATGATGATGATGATGATGATAAGAAGAAAAATAACAGCAATAGTAATAATTACAATAATCTGTATTTGATCTGTATTTTCATTGTGTTTAACGTTGTGGATCAGTTAATAGTTTGATGAGTAAAATAGGAAAATAATAACAACAACAACAATTTGGAAAGTTGATATTCAGATACAGAGGACTGACAATGTCCCCCCCCCCAAAAAACGGTTGAGTTCTTGTTTACTTTTGTAATAATTAGCCATTTTATTTGCTTCTTCATTTACATATTTAGACTACATGTGTCCTTTCACATCGCGCCTCATTTATTTTGCCCAGACTTTAGTCACTTCTGTTATTTCTGTAGTTACTTTTTTTTTTCTGGATTTAAATATTGATGATGTATAAACACATGAGCAGATAACAGGAATATTATAATTCCTGCCTGCAGTCATTATTAACATTACTTTATATTCTTTCAGTGATTTTTACATTCATTTTCGACTTCGGGTCCTCTATATTTGTCTGTTCAAACTTAAATATTTAATTTAAAAATTTGTGTTTTTCAAAGCTTTCAGATGTTTTTTTAAATTATCGCTATGATGTAAAACTGAGAAAGTGTGGCAGCGAGAAAGAGCAACATTTGTTTCTGTGTAATTGATAAATCGGATACGAACCGTCGCTTTAACGGAAAAATAAAGAATAACTGCGTTAGTTCTCGCTGTCATCACCGCCGGACACGCCTCTGACGTTAGCGTAATAAAACAGGTGAGCGGTAACTGGGGACCTGTCCGTTTATCGGTACATGTAACAGTGCGTGTTGTCCTTTAAGTTTGCGTTATGAGCTTACGTTGTGATTTAAAGGCTGTGCCGTGGATTTGGAATATTTTTCTCCATATTTGGTCAGAATCCGTTTCGCTCTGACAAACTTTCCCTTTAAGAAAACAACAAGTGAAACCGCGACGGATCTGCTGATGCTGTCGCAGCTCTCGCCACCTCCCCGTGACCTCTCACTTCATCTTCGAGGCCTTCTCCCGCTCGGCGGCGTCCATGGCGGCCATGTTCTGCGAGGCAGTGATGAGGTGCAGGACGCTGATGCCGGACTTGAGAAGGCAGATGATCCCACAGAGCCCCTGCAGCCAGTAGAGCCAGCCTGTGGAGAAATCCAGCAACTTGTTCATCAGTGCATTAATTAACCAATAACAATAATCAAATCAAAACTAACGCTCGCGGAGAACATCATCATGACATTTATCGACACTTTCATCAACAAATAAAAAATAAGATGAAAATGTTCTGGAAAGATGAGATCCAATCAGAACTAATAACGGTGTGCAGTAAGGCGGGATGAGTTTGGACGTGAGCCAATCAGAAGCTAGCTCCCACGATCCCCGCTTCTCATGAAAATGCAACAAAACGAGGACACTGGTGAGGAAGAGCAGAGCAGACGTACGGACACGTTCGATATCAAAGAAAATAAAGCGAAACTCTTACCAGCAAAAACAAACTTTACACTTTAACCAAATCCACATTAGATTTTAGTCGACAAGAATCTTATTCGACTAAAACAACTTTGATTCGCAAACACCGATGTCCAAAATCAGTCTCAACTGTGAAAGTGAGGAAGACGAGGATAATAAGCCCTTACCTGCCGGCTCCTCGATGTGATAGAGAAGGTAGAGCAGGCAGAAGAAGAGCTCGTTCCCGGCGCACATCACAAACAGGACTGGCTGCAGGACACACACACACACACACACACACACACACGTTCACTGACTGTTCCTTTAAAATTCATACGGACACGTTTATCATACGACACACAGACCTTGGAGGTGTAGTAGAGGCGTAGGATGGCGTTCCCGGAGAGGTCGATGGTTTTATGACTGGCTGATCCCTTTACCGTCGAGCTGAGGACGACAGATAAGAAAACACGATCAGCCGCCACCGCAGCACAACGCCTCATCCTTACACCTGTCATGGCTCTAAAACGGGTCACTGGGTAACATGATCTGATTCAGTCTGTTCAGACCACACAGCTAAATATCACTTCACCTTAAAAACCACAGAAACATCGCCCACCTGTGCAGGTGCAGCCAGTGGCTGGCGATGTCCAGACACATGCTGAGCTGGAACAGGAAGGTGTAGGAGGGGTAGAGTAGGGACAGGTTGACCAGCAGACACATGGTGGCGCAGCGGTCGGTCAGCATGTCCAACATGGCACCGAACTTAGTGGCTGAAACAGACAGAGTGGCCCGTGAGACCAGAACACGACCTGTTGCAGGAACCGTCATGGCTGCAGTTCCTCTGACGTCCACCAGAGAATCCAGCAGCGATTGAGTCAATGTTAAAACTCTACAGCAGAAATAAACACAGCCTGAAGCTCCCACATAGATTGTCTCACAACACAGCGAGCATAAAAACAGCCTGAGACGTACACAGACATCTACTCAGGGGCGTCCTCCTACATCAGCGGGTGTTTCTGCAGACATGGTAGATGTTGCACCTGATTGGACAGAGAGGGATCCACCTCACCACTGCGTGCTTTTTACATACCACACCGACCCACTCTGACTGTGAAGCAGTGAGAGTGGTTAAAAAAACCCAACCACACTCCTTCCATCTTTTATATACAGAGTGTGGTTATCACCCAGTATAAACATCAGGAAAACAAACACATCCTCCATCCAACACATTCAGTCAAATTTTGCCTTCAGGACTCAAACCTGGACGTGTCTCTCTCTCTCTCACACACACACACACGTGTGTATATACGTACACTGATTGAGCGCTCGCGCTGCATGGCCGTCAAAGGCGTCCAGCAGAGCGCTGAACAGGTAGCAGAAGACAGCCGGCCACGGGCAGCAAGGCATCAGGAAGAAGGAGATCAGGGCCAGCACCACCCGGGCGTAACCTGCAGGATCCAACCAAGGTGGAGGAATTTATTCAGAAACAGAGTGTGTTTTAATGATTTTAACATTTATTATCTGTGATGAGAAAATTCCTTTGTATTGCATATTATTTGGCATGTTTTGCTAAAATACTGCACTTTGTTATGTCTCTACACTTGTGTTACAGCTACCTATTCCAATAAAACTGATTTTAAGACAAAAATTACAAAAGATAGAGGCTTATAAAATACTTTAATACATTACACTGGGCACAGTGTAGTCCACATACGATGAATATTCTATATGTTATTTTTCATAATTGAAGGCATTTAAAAGCATCACACTGAAGTTGTAAAAACCCATCACTGGATGGCCTGATCAATCTTTTTATCCACAATAAAACCGGACAGATTTCAGGGGGAAAATGCTCATTTATTATTACGCAAGCAACTACAATACAATAACACAACGTGCCGTCCTTTACCAATAATTTCGGCTTGATTTGGCTTCCACTGTGACGTTAATTGGCTCACTTTGCCCAAATAAAGCAGATGAGCCGGATTCTCTAAAATGGACGGTTTTTGAATGGAGTTTGGTGAATTTTACATTTCGCCGGCTGAAGCTAAGCTAGCTCCGCGTCGCTAAAGGTGGGAAAAACTCACCGATTAAATTAGGAACGAAGAGGAAAATGTTCTCCGGCTCCATGTCTGCAGTCTGCGGCAGTTTGTGCGACAAACGGTGCGCCTGTTCTGCGTTTTTATCCGCCACGGGGTCTCTGAAGGAAACTGCAGGAGACTATTTGAAAAGGTCACTTCCTGTCGTCCAAAAGGTTTTTGCCGGAAACAACAAAGTTACAATTTCCGGTTGTTTTCAGAATAAAAGTGCAAGGTTACGACAGCGTTTTGTTGTTGTTTTTTTAAATAAAAGAATAAACTTGTAGAAAAACAAATTAAAGGGAGATTATGCTGTTACATTTATGGAAAAAAATAATCAAGAGAAAGAAACTTTTTTTGTGTGTCTTTAAGTTTGTTTTGGTAAGGATCTTCATGCTTTGCTCCACCTCACATTGCGCTCTGAAAAAGGAAACAAAACATAGGTGAATTTTTGTTTCAAATTTTACCAACAGCAGCCATAACACAACATCAGACTAACGCACATATTTAAAACCCATTTACATGGAGACAAACCCTGTAAGCCAAACCCACTCTCAATTGTGTTTTAGTCTTTAATTCTAACACAAACTGCAAAACCTTCTAAAAAGACAAGCGTCATTCTTCTTTGCACTGCCTTCTGGAGCGCAGCGAGGAATTCCCTCACACAGAAGACATGTTCATGCTGAGGAATGTCTGTAATGTCGTATGTAATGAATTGGAACCAGAAAATCTGGGCTGCAGTTTGATTTCTACCTGCACAGTGCCAACACGTTCCTACAACACATGGAAGATCTCTGCTTCAAACCCCCGAGAGCATCCAGAGTAAAACAGTCTGGACCCAGCCGAAAGTGCCCAATGAAAATAAAATAATAAAGAAAATTTTTGCAGCAAGAGAAAATAAACATTTTCATTATTAACAGATACATTGCAGCAATTTGGTTTTATTTTAACTTTGAGTGGAAATTATGGTGTCATTTCTTTTTTGTCTCATTTTGACACTTTGGTTCTCCATACACTGAAACACTTCAAAAGACGTTTTTAAAATTTGTGTTTAAAGATTTAAAAATTTTAAATATCTGAAGCCTGAACAGAATTAAACAAAAATAATTCAAAAAGTGAAAGGTCAGGAGAAAATGGTAAAAAACCCAAAAAACCCCCAAAACAAAATGGCCTGTATTTGTACAGCGCTTTACTTAGTCTCTATGGACCCCAAAGCGCTTTACACTACATTCAGTCATTCACCCATTCACACACTGGTGATGGCAAGCTTCTAAAATCTAGAAAAGCAGCCAAAATCTAAAATCATTAATGAAAACATCGCCCCCTGGTGTTGAAAATTTCAGCTAAATTTTACAGTCTGATCAAAACAAATCTTAAATATTCATGAAACGATTTAATAGGAAAGGAAACAACACCAAAGCAGCTTTTCTGTTTTTGTTCTTTTATTTCTCCAAAATTATTTTATTACGTTTCTGTACAACTCATTTTTCCAACGCTCCTGAAACACTCGACCTGAACATTTTCACTTCGCCCTCCTTTGACATACACACAGCCTTCATCCTGCTCTGCACACAAACAGCAGTCGATTCTGCCTCCTTCTCTTCATCCTCATTACGCTGACGGCCTCAAACGCTCCTGGGGATTTTTCTCTTTTTTTTTCTGAAAGTTTAAAGCTGCAGGAGGAAATGTGAGGAATCGAACAGAAACATTTTGTTTGCCCTCCACTCTTGAAATCGTTAACTTTGCACTTTCAAACAGAGTGAACCTTCAGTTTTTAAATGTAAAACTGTCCTTGAACACAGCACAGAGCAGTCTGAGAAAATAAAATAAAAACGTAGAAAAAGTGAAAAATGTGGAGCTGAAACGATAAATCGATAAAGATTGAAACTTTTGCTGCTAGACGCTTTTTTCTAGTTCCAAAAGTTTGTTTTATACGATTTTAACTGTAATTCGTTTGTGTTTTTAGGACTTGTGCTGTAATTAAGCACATAAAAACTTTGTTGGAAAGAGAACAATCAGCTGAAGAACGATTAGTGTCATTTTATAATAATATACATTTTAAAGAGATTTCCTTTGTGAACATCTTTCCTCTTAAAGGAGACGAGATATTTTAAAATCCTGGAGAAGCTCCAACATGACAATCTAACTTTGTCCCAAAAAAATTACTTATCAATAAATTTCCAATCACACTGTTCGATTGACCGGTTTCAGCTCCTAATATAAAGACGACACATTTAAAAAGCATTTTAAACGTTTTGTTGACCAGAACATGAAAACATCTCTGTAACTGTCGCTGAGGACAGCAAACATGAACACGTCCTATAAATTGTGACCACGTGACAATACACAGAAATCCTGCAGTCAGTAAACTGCTCATGGCTGTAAACGTAGATGAAGATCTGGATTCTTCCTCGGTCTGCAGCTTTAATTGGCAAAATAACACTTGAGGAATGGTTAGCATTTCACAATAAATGCTATTTAAAAAAAAACAAAGTTGGCAAAATGAAGTTTGTTTTTTTTGAGGGAGGAGGAGGAGGAGCACTGCGCCCACCCCGCCCCGCCCCACCAAACATCTTCCTCAGCGCAGCGTCTCGTGTCTTTAAAGTCCAGCACGTCCCGCGGACAGTTTTCCACTGAGCGCGGCGTTAAGTTTGTCCCTTCCTGCTTGCACTCATCGTCCCGTCAACATTTGCACAAAATGAAGGAAAACGAAAAAAAGCCAAGAAATTTTTGTTTTTCCTCAAAAGTCCACCTGAACATTCGTCTCCTTTCAGTGCAAATGAGGTAGACGTGACAAAAAGATGATCTTCTACCCATTCGGACTGTGCAAAATGAAACAGAGGTGTTTGTCTGGAAAACACACAGAGTGGAATTCCCGTACGGAGCCCCAAAGATGCCAATATTCACCTTAAACGCAAATAATTTAAAGTTTATCCCAACAAACTTGAAACTTATTATAAATCTTAAAATTTAACTGATTAACACCAAATGGGTTTTTTGTTTAGAAAAAAAAAATTGAATGACTGAAAGGTTGTTTTAACAGAAGTCTCTTTTTAGCTCTCATGTAATTTAAACGTTTTTAAAATCTCAAATATAAAAACCAATAAATACACAAATGTATAAAATTAAAAAGGGTGCCAAGACAAAGGATGACAGAGGTGAGCTGCTGATGTCTGGTTAATTAATGGGTTCAGTTACTTTGGGGAAAAAGCCATGAAGAAAAAAAAAAATAAAAATGTTAAAGTGGTTTTACTCTAAATTTTAAATAAAATTATAATTACAGCTCTGAGGTCCACTGCCAGCTCAAAACACACAAAACTGGAATTCTTTAGGGAATAAATGTGAATTTTTATTTAAAAAACTAAAAAATATAAAATAAAATATTCTTAGAGTGTTAGTCTGCCATTAGTTATTAAAGAATGTATTGATAATAGGTTGACGTTTTAAAACCTGCTTATACTAATAAATACTATTAATTTTTTTAAAAAGCCTAATATTGGACACCTTTGGGCTTCCGTATTTGGAGGTGTTCTTGCAGATGTTACAGTGTTTTTGGGAAAGTTTTTCGCACCATAAAGACTGCGATGTGTAAAACAAAAAAATGATAAAGTTATGGCACCAAAACGTAGTGAAAGATCCGGAAATATGTCCATACGTCACGTGATAATACTGGCTCAAAACAAAACAAACAAACAAACAAACAAAGAAGAAATGAAACCAAGACAAAAAACCCTGCAGCCCTGCCCAGAACTGGAGACTCCCACCCTGAGACCTCGACAGGAATGCTGGGAAAGGTAGTCCTTTTTGTCCTCCTTAGAAACGTGAATATTTTTTATAACTCTATCACAGTAACATTGCGCTTATTCCCCACCTAGTGGTCAAAATTGGCAATCCACATTTAAAAATTAGCGTACAACATAAATATTCCAGCTGCAGTAGAGGTAATAATAATGATGGCGTCTATTCGTCTACAAATCAGGTCACGTGACAAAATAATCATCATTATTACTCTAACACAGCCTCAGAGTTATTAGTGCTTCTATGTACAAGTCAAGAGTTTTGGACAGTGAACAATCGTCAGTTTACCTGCTACCTGTACACAGGTATCTTACATCTATAAGCTTTTATATAAATAGGTAGTGTGCATGTTTATTCATACAAACGCCGCCTGTACACGAGCTCCATGCACCGCACTACTCTGTGACGCACATGTACACCTTATCTACAGATGCAGAGTGTGGAGGGAGGAAGGGGGGGTCAGGTGGAGGTGTGGGGTTAGCTGTCGGCGCACACACACACACACACACGCGCACACACACACACACACTTTCAGTTCTAAAACTCTGCGGCGGCGTCACTTTGAAGGAACGAGTCGCCCGACGTCGAGCTCTCAGATTAAGCACAGGGAGGAGCCCCGGTTAGCCTAGCTTAGCATTACAACAGGAGAATGACAGCAGGTAAACACACCTTTAAGTTAAGTTACCTGCAGACTAAACGCGCAAAGACACCATTTAAAGAATTCCACCTGAAGCTAAATCTTGCGTGAGGTGCTGAGAGTAAGAACGTGGCACGGATCATTTGCCAGTTTGGGAATTGTGCGAAGCTGAAAGAGAAACGTAAACTTTCTTCTTCATGAAACTTGTTTTACGTTTTTCTGTTGTAGTGAAAACGCCAGAAATCGCTTTATGGCATCCTCCATTTTGATTCGAGGCGTGTCTTGAGCAGCAGCATCATCCACAGGCAGCTGACTCTCCTCCTGATGCCTGCTGGAGTTATCGTTCAGAAACAGGCGCCATCCTAATTCAGCACGCATCAGCAGACGTTAACGATGCCGGAAACTAAAATAAAATGTGCTCTTTCAGTCTGACCACTCACAGCGCCCCCTGCTGGCCAGTAGATCATTCCCGTACGATGGGATCAACAGGAAGTAGAACATCTGCCTCAAAGACGAGTGTAAACGTCACTACGCAGAAATCTCGTAAACTTGGTTGTTTGAACAAAAGAAAAACAAAGATGGAGGGGCTTCCTGTAGCGAGCGCGCTGACACCGAGGCGACTCGCGGCGACATGGGTGTGTTCCTTTAAGTGGCTCGGAGGGCAGTGGTAGGTTTGTGTCAGGTCAACAGAAAGACGGCAGTGTTTGTTTTTATTGTCGTGTACAGAATCTTAGCACTACAAATAAAAGTTGATTTTACGAAATCGGTCGCCGCCTGTACACCACGCCTTCAAACCCCGCCCCCGCCCTGAATGTATGAAACACTTAGGAACCAGAAACGGCGTCTACAGTTCAGCTATGTACATAGTTACAGTGGTTTATAAAGCACCGCGAGCCGAGTGGAAGCTCCACAGCCGTCGCTCTGTCTCGGTCGACGTGTTGGCGTCGCGGTAGCTGGACGTGTTGTTGACTGATCGCTGCTCCCGTGCAGCTGTAGTGACTGCGTATAAAGGGCACGTTCAAAATTGACTTTTTAAAACTTGTGACGAGTTTTTTTTAGGATCAGAGCGCTGAAGACCGAAACGGCGTCTCAAAATGGCGCCGTTCTGCTTCTGTGTCCCCTGAGAGAAGCAGGACGGCGCCCCCGGACGAAGAACAGCGCCGGCTTCACGAGTAGGAGAGGTGAGAGCCATTGGAGATGTGCGAGGTGACCGACGTGCTCCGGGTCAGCCCGCTGTCGCTCCCCCGCCACCAGGCCCCCGGAGGCTGTCCGCCTCAGCGGCTGAGGGCTGTTCCTGAGCGCCATCAGGCTGGGGCCCCTGACACTCAGACCGCCGCCACTGTAGCCGCCCTGTGAGGAAGAGGACGAGGAGGTGGAGGAGGGAGGGGAGGAGGTGGAGAGGGCGATGGGAGGCGGCGGAGGTGGCGGAGGCAGGAGGGCCAGGGACTGGGAGGAGGCGTGGGAGGAGAGGTGGTGGCCCTGGGAATGATGGGCGTAGTGGCCGCCTCCTCCCACCCATTCCCTGGAGCGCTCCCGCTCCCTGGAGTCGCGCTCGTGGGCGTCGCGGTAGAGCTGCGGTGTGCTCTGGTGGTGTTGGTAGTGCTGGGGGAGGTAGTGCTGCTGGTGATGGGAGGAGGAGGAGTGGCCCCGGCTCTTGCTCATCTCGCCGTCCCTGCCGAGGCCGTGGGACGAGGCGATGGACTCGGCGCGGCTGAAGCCTCCGCCGCCGTGATTCTGGCTGCGCCAGGATGGAGTCGTCACCGAGTTCTGCACGCTGTGGCTCCAATGGCTGCCGGAGCGCGGGACGGGCCGCGACGGCCAGCCGCCGGAGCCCGAGGACGGGCTGGGGGTCGGGTAGCCCTGGTTGAAAGCCTCAGCCGGGATGCCGGTCAGCGCCATGTTGCTGAAGCCCAGACGCATGCTCTCCGAGTCGAAGGCCTCGATCTCGTGGGCCTGGCGCTCGAGCAGCGTCCGGATTCGCTCGGAGCGCTCGTTCTGCAGAGTCAGCATCTCCTCCTCGATCTGTCGGACAGAAAAGCGGCGGTTAGCTCGACCGGTACGCAGGCGGCGCGCTGTGACGCGCTTCGACTGTCAGAGTGAAGTCGGCCTCACCCTCTGCTCCAGCAGCGCCCGGCGGATCGACACCCTCTGCTCCAGGTCCTTCACCTCGCGCTCGTGCTGCGTGTCCGTGTGGATCTTGATCTTGCTCTGGTAGGCGTTCAGCAGCTCGAGCTCCTGCTGCAGCTGCATGCGGAGGACCTGATACTCGGCCTCCTGCGTCTCATCCAGCCGCAGCTGTGGGATCGAAACAGAGCCTCAGTATCAGCAACAAAGTCAACCAGGTGAAAAACAAGTGTTTGTGCTGCATGTGTGCACGTTTTTCTTTTATTTCTTTTATTTTTATTTTAGAAAATGAAAATCATTCAGCTGAAAACTACAGACAGGAACTGATTCTTCATCCTGAAGATGAAGGTTTCAGTCTTTCAGGCGATCTAACAGAAAATTCAGCCGCTTTCAACTGTAAGTATCAGCTGATGTCCACATGTGAGTCACATGTATCGGTGCACACTGACCAAAAACTTTAGTCACCTCTGTTAAAAATAAAAATTAGGCCAAAATCAAAGGTGTGACTTTTATGATGAGCTAAACGAGCTTGTTAATAAAGTCAAAGATATTAAATAATAAGTTCAGCCCTGAAATATTACTTAATGCCTTCATGTTTACATATATTTAAATTAATAAATATATTTGGACTTCTCTAATCTAAAGCTGCTCTGACTTGAGATATTTTTGGCTGAAAGAAATTAAATTTAAACTCAGCAGTTTTTAATCAGTCGTTTAGGAATATGTTAAGTGAATAACATTCGTTCAGGATTTAATAAACATGGCCGTTTCTCCTCAGTCGGTTTATTTCCTTTAAACCGAGCTGAGCTGTAGCGCTCAGGGCTCTGTACTACGAAGCAAGTTCAACATATCCAGGATATTCTACTCCAATCTGGTGTCCTTTAAATCTGGCAAGCTGGGTCAACCCAGGTTTAACAGTCCAGCTGTGAGCACGTTCACATGGGAGAGGCGGGGTTTGCAGCATGTGACCAATCAGAAACATGGACAGCTGATCGTTCAAAGGAAGAAAAAAGGGGGGAAAAAATCAGGTGGTTAAACAGAGTGAAGGTAAGCGCTGCTGCAGGGGTAGCAGGGGGGGGGCTCTGCAGGAAAGTGGAAGAGCTGCTGTATTAGTAAAGTTCATCTGAAGCATGGCGATGACAGCTCTGTCACTGTGTGATTTCACACTGATCTCTGACCTCAAACTCCCTAAAGCAGGTTAGATCTGCCGCTCAAGTTGCCATGGCAATGTAAGAAGAGAAAAGCCTCTGTGTATACCCAGGCTGATAAGCCAGGGTTCATCCTGAAGTTACCTGGATAAGCCCAAATCCTGCCTTGTAGTACAGGCCTCTGGTTCTAAGGTGCAGGTTTTCAGGTGTGCTGGTGCTGAAGTGTGGGAAGTTGTCAGGTGTGCGGGGTTTCAGGTGTGGGTGGTTGTCAGGTGTGCAGGTGCACGGAGGTTTCCTTGCCTTACTCACAGCCTGAGAGGACAGCATTTCGTTGATGGAGTGGTCGTACTGCTCGGCCAGGATGGCCAGCTTACGTGTTTGCTCCTCTTTGAGGCGTTTGAGGACGGCCTTGTGGTCGGACTTTGGAGTGCTCTCCAGCAGGTGGTTCCTCAGAGCTTTGTACTGACGGGTCTGGATCTTGCAGGTCTCCTGGAACTGACGCTTGACCTGCAGCTCTTTGGACTGAAACAGAAGGAAACGTGTCAAATGTCCACGGGTTAGAAGCAGCAGTAAAATGAGACAAACCCCACACTGGTTCATGTAAACCGTTCTTGTGCAAATAAAAACATTACTGCTCAGAAGAATCCTCGTAAAGAGGTCAAAGTATCTGCCACATTCTTCCCCTTTTCCCCCAAAGTTCTGCTGATATTGGAAACCTTATGTAGTTTGACTAAATATTTCCACTTCAAGTCATGGCAGTATGTGGGCGGAGCCTATTCCAGTCGTCACAGTGACTAACACGTGACGTCACATGATCTAAACGTGTCAGCAGGTTGCAAAAAAGTTGTACAAATTTTTCTTCATAGTTTCATTTTTGAGATGTACTGATTTTTATAAACTGCAGTAAATGAAAATAAAAATTATTGTTGACAATTTGCCAAAAAACTGCATCAAAATTAAGCCTCCCAGAAACGATACAGACATGCACAAAGTCAAACAGGACTTTCAACAGCACCAGTAAACCTTTGAAAGGCCCTGTAGGGAAATAATTACATTTCCCATGAAAAGTGACGTCCCTTCCAATCGTCGCAGGTAATGCGATAGTTCGCGCTGATGTACGAAGTGCCACGAACAGCTGATCGGATCGGCAAACCGTGTTTGTGGATTATAAGGTTTCTATTGTTGCAAGCGCTTTTTACACAATTTTTGCAAAAAGCCATATGTGGAAGGAAACTTGCGACCTGGGACATGCTGAGTGCATGTTATGAATGCAAGTACAACTCCTCCAGTTTCACATGCAAAAAATATTATTGCGCCAGTTTCTGTGGTTGCAATTCTACTGGGATTTAAAAATAGTTTTGCAAATCTGAGCGTGCCCGCTCCGATGGGCTTCAAAGGGTTTTAAGAAACGTGGCAAACCCGCGTGGGACACATTCAGGACGTCGGGCTGAACTGTTACTGCACACGTAAAACATCTGGACAACTCGTGCTTCAGGGATCTTTCTCCAGGACAGCCTGGAGGTGGTGCTGTAATCCTCCCGAGGTACCTTGAGGCTCTTGGGCTGCTGCCGGACCTCCATGGCGTGCTTCTGCCGAAGCTCCTGCTCGCGCCGCTTGTTGTACTCCATCTGATTGGTCAGCTCGGTCTGGTGCTGCGTTCGGATCAGCTCGGCCCGGGTGCGCTGCATCGTACCCAGCTGCCTGAACTCGAGCTCCTGGGTGGACTCGTGGTGCCGCAGCAGCATGGCGCACTCCAGGTCCTTCTGGGTCTGCTTCTTATTCAGCTCCTAAAGGATGGAGAACGGCGGGAATCATAACGGATAACAGCCGGAGAGAGCAGAGCAAAAACCTTCGAGCGGTACAAACGCAGCTGGTGTCCCACCTCTCTGAGCAGGTCCTGCTCCAGGTTGTGGCGAGCCAGCAGCATCTTCCTCTTGTACTGGCGGCACTGCAGCTCGTAGTACTGCCGCTGCCGCCGCAGCAGGCTGGCCTCCTCCTCTGCCTGCATCTGCTGCAGACACTCCTTCTGACGGACCAGCCACTCCTGCTTCTCCCGCTTCGGAGTCGACTGGTTCTCGCTCAGCTCCTGTTCAGAGTTCAGAGTTTAAGTCAGGTCAGCACTGTGATCTCTTTATTTCATCACCAGAGTCAGCTCATTTATTGTTAGTATCACAGATCGCTTCTGCTGCTTTATTCTGAAAATCCAGATGCAGTCAGATGCCAGCTGTAACTCAGCTGTGCTGCCTTTTATTTTTCATATCATGCTTTTTGTTGAGCGACTCTATTTTAAACATGGAAACAGCTTCATGTTTCAGCTCCAACAGGAATTTCTCCGTTTGTGGGAGAGATCGTTTCATTTCAAACGCTGATGCTGCAGAGGCTGTTTGGTTTTTCTGTTTCACAGAAACCTTTAATTTACAGCCCGTCTGCACGAACGGCTCCTTTAAGAGCAGCTACGTTTGGTTCACTCTGCACGGCACGCGCAGCTGCGCTGACTGTGGATGAACTCGCTCGGACCTCTTTCAGCTGCTCCTTGCGCTGGCGGTACTGGCGTTTCTGCGAGTCCAGTAAACTGGTGAGTTCCTTCTTCTGCTGGCCCAGGATGTGCTGCTGGAACTTCTTCTCCTCCGCCAGAGCAGCTTTCGTCTGCACGGGCACAGAAACAGGATCCTTACATTAATAAACGAACTGATATTTCACATTAAGACAGATAAAAACCTTTTAATTTATGATCTATGAAATGATGCAAAAACTTAATTTAAGGAATTCCTGTTAAAAACACTGAAATCAGATTTTTCTTTTGGACTCAGAATTCATCAATGAAAAAAACCCTACGAAAGATTATCACAGTAAAAACTGCACCTCCTTCTCCAGGATGGCCTGGTGCTTCTTGCCCAGCTTGTCGGCCTCGGTGGAGAACGTGTTCCTCTGGTTCTCCAGCTCTTTGTCCAGCTTCAGCTGATGCTCGTCCATCTCCGCCTTCAGCTTGTTTTCCAGGCTCATCAGCTGCTTCTGGTGCTGCCGCCTCATGCGTTTGTAGCCGGACATCTGCTCACGCAGCGCCGAGCCCTGCTCGTGCTCCTGGATCTGACGGGTCACCTGGAGGACGGCGGGCAGAGGGACACGACAGCGGCGAGGTTTAAGGACCGCAGCGCTCAGCAGGTCGGCTCGAGTATCAGAAAAATGATCATTTTTAATGTAATCTTGATTAATTCACATGATTATTCACAACAAATGCGATGCACGTGTGAAAACATGAGCCTGTTTTTACTGAGAACTTTAAATACTGTTAAAGACTAACAGGGAAGAAAGGTGGAGGTGGTGGAGACAAAAGGCTGCCTGTTAGTCCATCGCTCTGTCTGCATCTCTGAGTGCAGACGGTGCCAAAAAGACCGGTCACTACTGTCTGTGGACCAACTCCAGCCTGAGGTCATTTTACTCCACTACAGCTCCATTCATAGATATCTGTGGAACCTCCACCTCTGCCTGTGACGGATCTTACCAAAGACGCTGTGCGGATGGTGGCAAAGTGGTCACGGTTTCGATAGAAGGCTCGCCGGCGTCCAGCTGAAGGAGCCTGAGGCTGATCCATCTCCGGCTGGTACGGATCGTCGTAGATGTTGTCCTGACCCTGAGGAGGAGGAGGAAGAAGAAGGATCAGGATGGAGAATCCAGAGGAGGCGAGCTGGATGTCAGATGAGCTTTAAGCCAAGCGCTTACCGTGGGTCGGTGGATAATGGAACTGTTGGAGGTGACCGTGTGCTCGCCCTCCTGCATCATGGCCATCTCGTTGCTGCTGTCGTCGGAGGCGTCGGCGAGGCTGTTGACCGAGCTGCTCTGAGAGCTGGCTGAGATGGACATACTGGGAACAGACTGGGAGCTCTCCATGCTGTTAACGGTGCCCGTTTGCAGCAGGTACGGCTCCACCTCCTGAAACACACAAAATTAAATCTTAAATTTTTCACACATGAATCCTCATCAGGATTCTCTCGCAGCCCGATCACATGACAAGACCTGAAACTGACACGGAGGGGGCGACAGCTCAGACGGCCCGGCTTCGGCTTTCTCACTGTTTTTGTGCACTTTCCCACAAACTCAGAGTCAGGTTTCCAGTAACATTCCCAAAGCTGTACAGGTGTGTCAGAACTGAGAGCCCAGCTTAAAGCCAGTCAGAGGAAAATGTTCTACAGTTAGTTCCCTCCTTTTTTGGTATTTCAATGCAAAAAAAGAAAAAGGAAATCCAAGTCTCCTGATCCGTGCTCCTTCCTCACCTCCTCCTCCTCGCCTCCCTCGGTGACGGGGCCGTTCTGTTGGGTTTCCTGGAACAGGATCTTCTTCATCTTGCGGTACTGCAGGTTGTCGAGCTCCCTCACCGCGTCTTTGGTGCGTGCGATCAGGTCCATGACGACGGTCAGCGGGCGCTCGTGGCACAAGAAGCGATGCTGTGGGAGGAGGAAACGGCAGGTGAACACACAGCAGGACGGGTTTAAAAAAAACAAACACGATAAACTGCCCTGGATAAATAACACTCACATTGAGAAGCACGTCCGAGGTAGGCCGGTCCTGGGGAATCTTCTGTAGGCAAGAGTCGACGAAACTGCGGAAGGAATCGGACCTGAAAACAAAAACGCATCATCAGGTCACTGCAGTGTCTCCAAAACGGCGGGATACACGGCGCCACAGGTCACAGGAAAACATGAAGGCTGCTCACCAGTGATTGGACTGCAGGACGGGGCTTTCATTCTGAGCGATGTGGTATAAGGCACTCATAGCATTCATGTTGAACAGGGGGGGTTTCCTCTCCGCTGCAGAAGAACGACAGTTAGCATCACAGAGCCCCAGGCTCACACTTTAAGACCACAGACAGCAGCTCATACCCAGCTCTATGCAGGTGATGCCCAGGGACCAGACGTCCACCTTCCCGTCGTACTGGCCCTCGTCCATGGCCAAGATCACCTCCGGAGCCATCCTGGAGAAGACAGAGAGAGAACGGGCCCAGTCATCCGCTGGTGCGCTGCACAACGTGCAACAACCAAAACGTGTTTCAGCTAAATCAAAATAGAAGCTGGACTAAGAGAAAAAACTCAAATATTGTCCACTTCATAACTTATTTTATTATTTCAGATTAAAACTGAACATCAGGGTTCATACGCCTTTTTCAGGGTCAAATTCAAGCACTTTTTAAGCACTTTCAAGGTCCCTTTTCAAGCTTTTCCAGCACATAAAGTGTTTGTGCTGATAACATCATGTACAGTCAGACAGGCATGGAGAACAGCACTGACTGGGAGGCTTTGAATAGATCACATAGTTCAATTCAACATATAAGACTTTAAGAATGCACAAGCATCTACTTAAAATCTGTTTATTTAATCTATCATCTATGATATTATGTACAATTCCAATGTATTTTGTTCATCTCCCTTAAATAAACAGGCAGCCTTAAAGTATGAAATATTCATATACAAACACACATATAAATGTGTGTACTGTCTGAGTGGCTGATTGTGCCCCACAGGCCTCAGTGTGAGCTTGAAGACATTTATAATGTTTAAGTAGTTTAATGTGTCGGTGCTGACCATAAACACATTTTGAATGAAAGCCGGGGAACTTTGGTAGCACAGAAACAAGTGGCTATTCTTTGTGACCACATGGATCACTCATATCACCATTATTTCACCCAAAGGCACCAAGTTAATACTTAAAAAATTTAAAATACGAGTAGAAATAAGTGATATTTTTGACTGTAAAAACCACAAACATGTTTAACGAAACATTTTCATAACTTGAAATGCAAATAGAAATTGTACATTTAAAAAAAAATATGCACAAGGACAAAGTTACATGGTACTATTTACCTAAAAATGCAGCCAAGGCTCAGACGTATTTTATAAAACCATTTCAAACTATTTACAGAACAATCAGGTGTGCTGCATCAAATAAGAAGGCACACAAATTATTTATGCAACTCCAAAAAATAGTTTGTATCCACTATAAGACAGATGAGAACAGCACAGGGATAAACCTGCAGGTCTGACAGCAGGTGTGTCGCTCAGCGTTTACACTGCAACCTGCCTTTGGTGGCTTTAAGGCAGCAACTGTGACGTTCACTAGTAGAACTGACACACAAACCACAACGACGACACCACCACACACTAAGTACACAAGGCAACACACTAACTTGAGACTCCAAACACTGTAAACGTCACAAATCTACCACGTATCAAAACTCGCTCTCTCTTTCTTTCTTCCTAAACAACCAAATGCCACATGTTGCCATATCATTTTTTGATTGGTCGACATGGTACATTTTTCCGCCAATAGGGAAGGAGTATTTTTTCTTTTTCTTTTTTTCACTCCCAAGCGGAGAGTGTTTGCTAGCGCTGTCCGTAGAAAACGCCGTTTTTACTGTTTCAGAAACAAACATTGTGTGTATTTTTTAATCATAACTCTGGTTTTACGTGACCTATCAACACAATTTAAAAACTGGTATATAGCTGAAAGTCCGCACTTTCGCCCCAAGTTAAAACTGAGACATCTGACCCGTCGACCCCAGACGGTTAATCAGAAAGCCTTAAGTTAGCTAGTTATGTAACGGGCTAATGTTTAAAGCTTTCACTTAAGTAACTCATATTACTGCTAAGTAATGTTAGCTAAGGTCACAGCATATTCCATAAATCTCCATGCCATGACTAACTGTATAATAGCGCTGCTGTATTGCATCACACTCAGTGCATTTCAATCATTTCTCCAGTGAGTTTGATAGCTAGCAAAATAATCATAATTTTAAAAAACAGCATGTGTAACGTACGCGTACTGGGAAACTATTTACTAGGACTCACCTATCATGCGACTGGAGAACGCAAACTCTGCCATTGTTGTTTTCCATCAAACACTCATTAAAACAGCAACCTACAGGTATGTTAGCGCACTCATCCCCGACTGTTAGGGGGAGGGGCGGGGTCACACGTTGAAACAGACAGAGGTGCGAGGCAGCCCAGGCGGGAAATTTTGCTCTTTTTTTTTTTCTTTTGTTTTTGCATTTTGAGACTCATTTTATTTCTCTATCTGATAAGAAAACTACTCAATCAGACAGTTATTTGTGGTAAATGAAATACAGTTACATTTTCAAGCACTTTTAAGCACCACATCTGAAATTCAAGCACTTTTCAAACCTTGAAAAGACGACATTAGAATTCAAACATTTTCAAGGATTTCAAGGACCCGTACGAACCCTGGAACATGTGCAAACAAATAAAGCTACACTGAAACGATCAAACAAACCGTTTAATAAACCTGAACAGCTGGTAAAGTAAAATCTCAGAGGGCAGCGCTGATGATGCTGAAGACTCCTGAATCCGACCTTTCAGCTAATATGAGGCTAATTTTGCTTTTGAAAAGAGCGAGTTTAAACATATCCTCGGTACAAATTCAAGAAGCTTTCTAATGTAAACGAAGGAAATCTCATCTGTGGTCCGGTGCCATGCACGCTCTGATTGGTGGTTGGTGTTGTCTGTTAAAAATATTGAACGAGCACAGTCGACTTTGTTTTGGTTCTGGATAAATGCTCACCAGTATGGCGTCCCCACGAAGGAGTTGGCCGGAGACACGATGGAGGCGGAGCCAAAGTCCCCCAGTTTGACCTGACCCGGCTCCGTCAGCAGGATGTTTCCTGCCTTCACGTCCCTGCAGGAGAGAGGAGAGTGTGACCCCTGCTGGTGGTGGGCTCTAACTGCATCTACGCCACACGTCTGTGTGTTTGCAGGTCTTGTTGGTTTAAAGGAGCTGATGGACAAACAGATCTTACCTGTGAATCATATTGTGAGAGTGAAGATATGCCAATCCCTGCAGTGCACCATGGGTAATAGCAGCTATTTCTACTTCCTGAAGTGGCTTTTTGTGAACTGCAAGGAGAAAGTTTATTAATCAGAAAAACCAGACAAACGAGAAGAACGAATAAAAATGGGTGAAGTGTGCGTAGCACTGCACGAACCTTCGAGGAGGTCCGAGGCCGAGCCGAGGCAATACTCCATCACCAGCTGAGGAGGAAACAACAGCGATTACACATCACCAGTGAAGGAGCTCACACAGCCGACCTTTAACATGATGAACTCCTCCACCTCTACGTGTCACAGCTCAGCTGAGACCGCTTCAACCAACGGAAACTTCGCCATTTTGATGTTTTTCCACTGTGAGGTGATGTCACTGAATAACAGTTCAGTTACTAAACACTTATTCCTTATAAAATGACATTTTATTTCCTATAATAACCAACAAGAGACACAGACTAAGGGGAATTTAGAGTTACCACTTACCCTAACCCCACTAACTGCATGTCTTTGGACTGTGGGAAGAAGCCGCTGAACCCGGCGAGAACCCACGCAATCATTGGTAGAGCATGCAAACTCTACAAAGACCCCGGCCTGATGGAGGAGTTGAACTCAGGACCTTCTTGCTGTGAGGCAACAGTGCTAACCACTGTGCTCCCCCTAGGTTAAAACACTTCCCCATTAAACACACGTTACAGGACGTACCCATGCCGTGTGCTCCTTCAGGTAGCAGCCCAGGTACTCGATGGTGTTGGGGTGGCGAAGCTTCTGCAGGAACTTCACCTCTTTGATGATGTCCTGCCATTTCTGCACAGCAACAGAAAAACACTCAGCTCTTCTTTCTGAAGTGTCTCACAGCACATTTTAAAAGATTTTGTCAAGTAAAGAAGTTTGAAACAACTTAAATCTGTAAAATTATTTTTCTGGCACACAAAATCACAAAATTAGCTGCTTAACATCAGTGCGACTGTTTCCTATCAGAGCACGAGCAGACGAGGGCAGGCAGATCTTCAAATCTATGATCGTTGCGCTCATTACCTCGTTGGTCTGCTTGCCGCTGTACGACATCTTCTTGATGGCCACCACTTCATTGTTGCGCACATCACGGGCCTGTTGGACGACACAAACACAATTTATCAGCACTCAGTACACTTCAGTTCTCCTGTTTCAGGAATCGAACCTGCGACCTGAGAGCCTACCCTCACAGGCATGCAACCACCGAGACGGTGCTGGTGAGCAGCCAGTTCTTACTGTCGAACTACACCAGAGGGTGGAGTAATCTCTGTGGGAGAAAAGTAATGGCTTTGGGCCCAGGAATGTTACGCCGCCGTGGTGACAGGTAGTTGGCATGGCGCCGCGCTTTACTTTGATGGAAATGAGTGGAACCGGTTCTAGATCGGGGACTGTGTCAGGGTGTGTGAGCGACCGGTTTGGCACCTGCCTCTGACAAACCGTCAGCTAAATAATTTCATAGGATTTATTTAAAAATGTTTCTAATGAGCAACATTTAAAAAGAGAATATATATATATAAATAATTAATACTTAATCACGAATGAATTAAAATCAAACTGAACCAGTGAACAGGGAAAGATTTCTCTCAGACGGTGGGATAATAAAAGGTTTAGATCCGACCTCCTGACCTTACTGTGAAAGGAATAGCTTCTTACTCCAGTCTTTAGACTCTGTTAATTCACCTCCTACCAGACTCTCTGGAAGGAGGTGGAGACTGCAGTAAGTAAACTGTGCCCACTTCATGGTTATTTTTAAAGTAATGTTTGGTTTAGGACACAATAGAGTAACCTTTCTTCCTCTTCCTGTTTATTTAAGCTTCTAGATAACTGTGTCATGTTTTGATTTCACCTCTGACAGAATTCATCAGAACAGAAAAGGAAAGTGTTTTCTTTGTGCTCGTCTTCGTTTGCATTTAAAACCGGTGTGGAAATGTGATCTGGTGCACAGGAAATGCGCTCTCTGGAGAAACCGGGTTTGTCTAATCCCCCGTCCTGATTCCAAACGCTCCTTCACTTCTCGTCTGCTTTGTGTTCAGGAAAAATCAGCTTACTGTGAAAGCCGACAGTAACCGTGTCACGCGCGTGTAAATGACACGACTCGCTTTGTTACAGGATTTCAATTTTAGAATAACATTTTAAAGACACGAGGAAAAAAAAATATTGAGGTTTTACTTCTGTAACTGAGTCTCCTCCAGCATCAGTCACCGTAATCTCACACGTAGGACTTTGCTCCATTTGCTCGGCACAATTAGTCTGTTGGAAAAACGTTTCTTTACATCAGTTTTCCTTTCCTCTTTTTCCCCTCGGACTCGGCGTGCAGGTTAATTTTAGGACCACTCGGTGGAGCCAAACGATCGACGAGCCCCGCTCGGTGAGGCGAGAACAGAGCTGGACACAATGATCCATTAGTCATCCAAACTACATGATTTATTTTTGAATCACATACTCGATGTTCTCAGAGCTGTTCAAAGTGTTGGATCCTGAGTCCTGAGCGAGGATGCTGCTTACAGGCGCCAGATGAAGTCATTCTGCATTCTCACAGTACTGATAAGACCCTGTGATGCAACAGCATCACCTCTGCTGTCAAGCATCCCTCAAATGAGCATTAAAATACACAAACATTTCCATCCTTGGACTCCCAATACAGCAGCTTTGCATGATTTACTGTTCACAATAATCCTCCTTTATCTTATGCTGAGCCTTGGAGCAGCCCATCAGTTCATCCTGTGACACAAGCTGTTGCGACCCCATGAACTTTAAAACACCCTCCTGAATGACCTCCTCTGTTTAAACAGGAGGTTTAAACAGGAGCTTGGGGGTGACGTGTGACGCAGCACACTAAAAGCCGGACAAACACCCCGCTGTGGCCAAGCAACGATCAAACCAATAATAACTGTTGGGTATCGTCACCGTCTGCTAACATTTCTCTAAACTACGGCTGAAAAATGTTGTTTATCGAATGGTTTCTGATGCATAACCTGCAAATAAACAGCGTGCCATTCCACGGCCAGCAAACGTCTCAGCAGGTTTTTCATGAACAAACAAAAATAAACTTTTTTACCGTTAGCTGTGGCGATAATGCTGCGTGGTCGAGCAACAGTTTCTTACAAAGTGCAGCTTGTAATCAATTATTGTTCATATATATACTGCTGATAGTGTTTTTCATCAATATCAAGTTTTCACAAAACCTTTATTGTTATTATTTATTTCACTGCTTAAAAATTGTGACTACTAATTAGAAACCTTTAGTTCCCGTCTCCCTCAGTTTAAGGCAGCTTTCTTTTGATCGGCAGCTCTTCATAAGCTGAAGGTCTGAACAGTAAGTGGGCGGGGCTTCTGTGCCCGGGATGGTCACATATAGGGTTTTCACTCTGACCTCACACAGGCCCAAAAGAATTTTAAAAACAGCCTGAGCGTCGTCTCTCAGGGATTACTGTACACGCTGCCCTCGTTACTTCAACACCAACATCCACCGCTGGAACAGGAGACACGACAGGAAACGCAGACACTTGGAACTGTTGTGAGCGACAGTTTTAGAGACGCTGAGGGGCGCAGCGTGTGAAACGTTCTTTTTTATCTGATGCAAATTGCTGCGCAGCGTCTATTCCTGCAGCTCTTCTCTAATGGCCTTTCAAGGCTCCTCTGAAACTCAGACATGCAGTGTGGAGGTGTGAGTCTACCACTCAGCCTCAAGAATATTTTACAGGTGAAATGAGATGCAGAGCCGCGGCGCACACACTCGTCATGTTCCCACTGTTTTCTAATAAGCTGGGGGACATTTTCAGATTCACACTCTCTTTATTAATGACAGATAAGAGTGATTTTAAAGAGAAACCCACACAGATTCACACAGTGGACAGCTCGGGCCTCAGCGAGTACATCCAAGAGAGACACTCGGACAACAATCCAAACTATTTGATTTGGTTTAAGATAATCCCAGCGTGCAGAACACCGTGCTGCTGTATGTCTGCACCTAAACCAACACGTGCAGATGCAAGCTTCACGTCTGCTCTGGTCCCATACTTCTAAACAGGTTTACACCCATCAGTCACCGACTGCTGGAAAAACGTGATGATTCTCCGTCTAGCCGCAGAGCTTCCTTGTACTAAGAATAGCTTCAAGAACATTTTCTAAGAATTTCCCCTTAAAGTCAGAAGTAAATCCCGGCAGAGATAAAACTTTTTCATAAAGCAGCTCAGCCTTTAAAAGAGCTCTGAAGGTGAAGTGTTTGAAGCAGAGAGGAGCAGTTAAGAGGTTTAGGCGTTTCTTAAGGACAGGAGGACATGGTGGAAAGCCAACGTGGAGCGCTACAGGAGTGCACGGGAATGATGCTCGTTCACGTTTCAGAGGCTCTGATCATTGCTACAATATGACGTTCAAAAGAGCCACTTAACTCGTACACGTCTTTGGTCTACATGTAAGAAAACATCAGAGGATTTGTTATTAAAAAAGCCAAAAATTATGTAATATGAAGGCGATATGAGCAGAGAGCACAAACATGCTGAGAGATTGTCACTGAACCTACACGGCCAGATTCAAAAACTAATGTGTATACGTATGTCTGTGCTTTTATTTTGTTAAATACGAACACAATGATAGCAGACGTGCTGCCATGTGTTTGACAGACCGAGAGGATCAGTGTGTTTATTTGGTCGTTCAATGAAAGGCTTCAGTTAGTTAAGAGTCTGGAGAAAAACATTGGGATCACATTTGCAGTTTGGTCTTGTTATACAAACAAAACACTCGATTTTAGGAAAAATTTGTGGGTTTTTTGTTTGTTTGTATTACTTGAAAACTAAAGTGTCCTCCAATGAAACAACAGTGGCCCACAGCTCATTTAAGTTTGAGAGCCCTGCTCTGGAGGCCCACACCTTTATTTTGGTGGGTACTGTAGTTATGAAGGTACAGAGCTCTAACAAGCTGTGGACTGAAGTAAATCCAGGAGCAGACAGGATCGGGCACATGTGCCTTTAACTTTCTCTGAGGGATCATTTAACATCATTATCATTTAACAGCCAAATTAACTGGCTTCACCTGATGTCTTTGTTTTAAACTCACAACTGGAGAGAAAGAAGCTGCTCACGCTGAACAACACTGAAGACAGAGAGTGAGTCTGTTACAGACACGGTCAAAAGCGGACAGACTTCTACTCACAAAGTACACCGCTCCAAAGCTCCCGTGGCCGATTTCCCGGAGGTCGGTGAACAGCTTCTCCGGGTCATCTTTGCAGAACAGATCAGCCACCTCGGGGTCCTTCAGATTGCCCGCCCGCGCATTCGAGGGCATGGCCAGGGCCTGGAGGATGGAGAGAGGAGCTCAGGTCAGTGCTGCAGACTGAAATCAAAGTGAAAACATGGAGGTCAGAGGTCAAAGCTCTTTTTTTGTTAACTGGGGTTTTAGTCATAATCAAATTTTCTCAGATTTTCCACTGGAGGGAAATAAATCTTTAAACATGATCTGTGGATGTGATGCTTTATGAGTTTAAATCATTCTGACCTCTGTTCACAGACATTTACAGGTTTTCAAAGTATCAATGTACTGGAAAACTTCAAAGTGGATCAAAGTTTTCCTATATCTTGGCCGCCCCTTTGACTAAGAGCCCGGGTGCCTGTGTTGCTTCTGAAGCATATGATTTGCCCTTTCCCACTTCGGCTGGGCTGAAAACCATCGAATTAATGTGCTAAACATCCTGGAAAATGCATTCCTGCACTCTTGTAAAGTGACCCACTTCCAGTATTCCCTCACAGAGACTCCATCAGCTTCCCTGATGTTCCCAGTCTGTGCTGCACATCGATAACACTGCGTATTGCACCAGGAATGTCACGACTGGCTGCCGTTCACGTTACCGTTCACAGTTAACGTGGGATCTGCACTTCAGCCGTCTATCTGGGAACCAGCTGACAAGTCGAGGCTTGCGGAGCGTTCCAGGGAAAACTGGGCTGTTTCACCGTGGGAGTGCCAAATACAAATAATGCAGGTGAGAGAGTGACATGGACTCATGTGGGGGAGACAAAATGGCAGCTGCTTTTTCACAAAGTGCTCTTCACCATGAATGGGCTTCAATGACAAACTGTTCGGCTCAGATTGCTTTAGTGACGGCAGCAGCGTGACGTGAAAGGCCGACAGCTTCCTAAGTAAGAACGTGCACTCGTCCTTCAAATCCACTCACCGAGTCCGAGCAGTCACGTTCAGCCTCTGTCTTCTCGTCTCTACGACAACAGCGCTGCCGAAAAACATCAGAGGAGATGCACTCGTACGAAAACTGAGTGAAAACTAACGACGGCGACGATAACCAGCCAGGCGCTTCGGTGCAGACGCTTCAAATGTTAGGCTGTCCAAAAGGGATCAGGTGCTCATTTGCTGCACTCTCGATATGAACAGTGCCGTGTTCACTGTCTCCTGCTGATACACATCTTTAGAGCTCCTGCAGACAGGTATGCACAAGCTCCTCCCTCAGCAGGTGAAAAAATTCACATACACAACAATGAACAACGCTTTGAGGAATTTTAAGATTTCTTTTTTCAAAATCATCAACAATAACCTGATAATACAGACAGCGACGCGCCCGATACCTGCAGCTCCATCTACTGTGGTGACCCCTCCCACCTCCTCCATGGGAAACAAGAGAGCAGCCGTAAGTCGGCGGTCCTTCCCGCGTGTAACGTTAACACAGCGTTAATTTAACAGGATAAAAACTGAAGCTTTCAGCCATGAAAGTACAGAGCTCGGGTCAGCAGCACGGCCTGAAAATACTTCAACACATTAATTCTATTCAGCTTTATTTACACAGCACCAAATCACAAGGACAGTAACTCTGTCACACGTGCGCTACCATTATGTTACCATGCACTGTCGTACTGTCAGACAACTATTAAACAGTCCAGTCACTGAAGTTTTTTTTTTTTTGTACATTTTTAACCCTGTGGTATTAGAAGTAGTACACAGTATTACGCATAGTTGTGAGTACCTAGTACTCTAGTACTGTAATAACTATACGCAGTGCCTGATAAGTCCAGAGAAATGAGACGGCACACCGAATCCTTTGATTTTTACTCCAGACACGATCTTCCCATCCTCACTTTTCAGTCTCCATAATATACGATGTGCGCTCCTGCGTCACATGACACGTTTGTTTACGTCTGTTCTTCTTCGTTTCATTTCTCTGAGGCGTTTGAGGCTCCTTCTAAGATCCATTTACGCTGCCGGCGTTGCCTCGGCCACCGTGGTTGTTCCCTTTGTGTTGCTGGTTTGGAGAGGACGGGCTCCTCTGCCCGAGAGGCGGGGCTCACGCTTGGAGCACGTTTGTAAAGTTTCTTTTACTTTACACATAACTGCCACTTCCCTTAGCCTGCCGGCATGTCCGAGCCCTGCCTCAACTTTAAGTCACTGCATCAGTGTGCATTATTAACTGTAACGGAGAAACTCTGCACGTGTGCTTGTCGCCAACGAAGACGAAGTAGGTCACAGTCATGGTGCTGCAGCTTCAGCAGAGAGGATTGTGATGTTTATCTAACGCACTACTGTCCAACCACAGCTCTGAATATGTGACTCTGATGGGCCTCACATTTAGTCAACAACCAGAAAACAACCTGATAATTAAAAGATGTGATTAATCGTTAAAAATACACATTAATATTTGTATGAAGTTATAACCTTAGTCCCTAAGCTCAGTTTGGACCGATTTCTTCCTTCCCATTTAAATAATTCATAAACAGGTCATAAGCGAAGCCTTTACCATGTTTCAATGCAGACATAATGAAATGCAGATGTTTTAGCTTCTTGGCACAAATTTCTCCATCAAATTTTCCAACTCTGCTCAAAGAAAAAAAAAAAACAACAACCTTAAACTATTTATAGCTGCAAGAACTGACAAATGAAGGGAACACCTCATCAGTGATTCAAATCTGCACTCCGCCATGAAAATGGGTCTGAGGGAGGAACAGAATCATGACATACATTTAATGAAATGCCTGGCACGTGTTTTGGCTGCTGTATGTGGAGATCAGAGCGTACGACTTTGCTGTTACGCTCCGACTCAAATCCAACACCAATTTAAATAAATCCCAAAAAATCCAAAGAGAGAGGCCGAATCATCAGAGCGGTGGATGTAATCTGAGGCTGCACACTGAGCCGTGTTTATTGACAAACCAAACGTCCTTCTGTAATGGGGTTAATGTGGCGCTCATCCTCTGAGCGTCAGCTGCAGCCCCAAGAAGAGTCGCCAGCGTAACCAGGCCTCTGAACGCCGGCCTCAGGATCCCCATTTAACACTACGCCCGCTCTGTGCCCGAGGTGGAGACAGATTCCCACCAACCTGCCCCCCTGACCTGAAAGCGCTTCTAAACACAGTAAAGCGATTTACAATTATGTATGGCGTGGCGCTCGATAGCCTGCAGCTACAGTCAGAAGAAACACCACCCATCTGAAAATATGACAGCAGAGAGGGGAAAGCAGCACCTTAATTTGCCTAAAATTCCACCGTGGTATCGAGCTAGAGACCTTTATCATGTCAGTCACCCTTCACTCTGCAGCTTACAGCATATCTGAACGCCTTTTAAAAGCATTAAATTAGAATTTCAAAGACCTAAACTGAAGACTGAGTCCCCTTCAACACTACAACAACTGCACAATGGTTTTAAATCCATCTCCACATAAAATCCAACAGTAATCATTACTGCTCTATTCTCTGCTTTACTGTTCAGCGTTACATAAGAAAACAATCACACGTTTAAAATAAAACTTAAATATGTCATTTTAGTCTCTGTTTACTGAACAACTGTAAATGTGTCGGAGCAACGATAGAAGCACTTTTGTAGCATTAGCATTTCAAATTAGACAACATTGATATCAGTAACAGTATCTATGACAATATAGTGTTGTGTCTAAAATGTGTCAGGCGAGCCCGCCCAATAAACCACATACTGGTATTAAAGAATTTAAAAATCCAGTACACTCTGATGAATCCGCCGATATTTGGCTGTGATTTTTGTGAATCTACTGGTTGGAAAACTAAGAAACATTAACAGTAATACCATGGTTTAGAGGGTGTTCATTACTGCGTGTGCATCATTTTATTCACAGGTTAGAGTTTATAGATTCTGGTATTCTTCATTTCTTCTTATTTTTGAGGTTTGTCTTTCTGATGGATTTTATCTCATATTACCTCGGATGTCATCAGGAGAGATATTTAGGGCACCTTCCGATTGCAAAATTATGAAAATGCAAATATGTTCATTTTTGTTTTGCTTTTCTTCCTTTTGTTTTTCATGATTACCGAGCAGGGCGCCAAAAAAGAAAAAAAAAGTGACACTAAATGTGAGAAAAGTGATTCTAAAAACTTCAGATTAACTGAATACGCCTCCACAGATCTGCTGCTACGATGTCGCTCCAGTCGTCTGTTTTGTTTTTATTATTGTCACTCTCATTAACCTGCTCGCTCTCTCTCTCCTCTGATTTATTAGCTTTCAGTGCTGGTTGGCTGCTGAAGGCGGAGCACGGCGGTCACCAGCTAGCGTCTGGGTCCATCATGGCTTGGTGTCCATCAGCACCGACTTTAGAGCTTGTTTTTACATAAGACAAGTTCAGGCTGAGCTGCCAGTTAGCAGCACTGCTGTTTCCAGTTTAGATTTCCAGGACTAGTTTAGGGGAGACGCTCCTAAATCCTTCGACCCACTGTGTCATTTTCTCTTTTTGTTTATTTTAGCTGAGCTAATGTCTCTTTTTATTTCTGTACATCCTTTGTGAGTAAATATTGCCATTATTTAAAGCTTGTTGAATCGCAGCAGTGTTGAGGCATCTCATCTGTTAGGTCCATAAATCTGTATTTAAAAACAATTATGCTTCTTAATTTTGTCCATTTTCCCCCCTTGTGGTAGTGAAATAGGATAATATGGAGTTTGATTTTCTAGTATCCTAACTAGAGCAGGGCGATATGACCAAAAATATTTATCACGATATACATTTGAAAATTTGCGATAACGATATAACTGACGATATAATTGACACTAGACAAAATACTTTACAACTCCACAACTTTATTAGTCCAAAAAAACCCCATCAATGTATTTTCACTTAAACAAGCAGCTGTTTTTTTATGTGCATTAAAGTTATATAAAAATGTAACAGTGCAAATTCCTCGCTGATAGTTTAACCAAAAGGCATTTCCAGTGGAAACTGGCCGACATATCCTCAGCATAACCATGTATAATATCCACAAAACTTAAAAAGAGGTTATCCACACACAATACGGTGATATTATGTTGAAGCACAGTACGTATCACTCCGCGAGGCGCCTGCCTACGATAGCCGTAATGCTCCGACAATCCATCAAGTGGTGCAGGTTCGTAGCTTAGCAAAGTTGTACTAAAATATCTGACAGATTTTCGAGCGCCGTGTACCACATAGAATCGTTTCGAGGTCAGTAAACACAACCAGAATTCATACATAAGGCACGCGGGATTATAAGGGACACTGTCGATTGTAAGAAAAATCAAAGGATTGATTTTAAGTGTGCCGTATTTTCCAAACAACACGGTAATAACGACGGCCCGCTAGCATGCGCTACCAAAAATAGTGCTTTGTTGTGTATCTGACGGACGAAAGCTAAACCAGTTCCACACCACTGACGTTGAACTTTTACAAACCAATTCTGGTTCATCCGTTTCATTTAACGATCCTCTTTCGCCCTTCTCATTCTCCGTCAGCGCCATGCTTTTTTCCGCCATGTGCGTATGAAAACAAAGGCACTGCGCATGCGCGTTTTACCCGTATTCTATCACGATATTTCATTTTCTTATCGTTCCCCAGCATTATACCGGTATTACCGTGAACAGTATGACATGGCCCAGCCCTAATCCTAACAACCCTGAGCATTACTGTATTTTTATTATCACGTTTAATTCAAATTGTTTTGATGTATTCTTACTGTGCTCACAGACCACTTTAAAATGTAATTGGATGTTTCATCATCAACTGTTCAGCTGAATGACATTTTGAGCCTTCTCATTGGCTCATCAGTCACCTGTGAAGCAATAAGCTAAATAAAAGGTGTTAAATACAACGACCGCGTACGTGACAGGGACATTTGAGAAGCAGCTCTCCACAGTGTTGTTCAAATTAGCATCAGACTTGTTTCTGATGGCGGCTGAAGAAGCCAGACTCAGAACGCACAGGAAGAGAACCAGGCCAATTTCCAAAATAAAAGACCTCGTACAGTCTAAATGTTTCTGGTGTGGTCTGAAGATCTGCAGCTGAAGGGATAAAAAGGTGAAAAACCAACACTGCAGACACATACTGTGTGTATTCGCGGGGTAACATGTTCTGTGAGAAACAATTCCACTTTTAGTGATTAAAGTATAGTAGATCCTAACAGCTTCACTTCCTGTTAGTCTGACAAAGACCTAAATAACAAAAAAAAAAAAAAATCCAACTCAAAGACACCAAACCAATCATTCTGAAAAGTTCTGACACATAAATTCTTGTTATTATTTGGAATAAAAATGCAGAGATGCATTTCGTGTCTCACCATCCCTGCCCAGCTCCTGTCGATACCTCTCTCTAATTTCTTTTTTAAAACTTTTCGTATTACTTAAAAACACTTTTGGACCCTTTATTATCTTTTTTAACGTATTTCTGAGGCTGTGCAGACGCCCGACAAAGATGATCACAGTAGAAATAACAGCAGCATTCAAATGGGGTCATGTTGACTCTGTTGCATAAGGCCTTTGTTGTGTTCACGGCTAAGTAAAATTTTATGAAACATCAAACTCAAGCTTTGGGATGCACGATGCTGCGTGTCGAGTCACAAAGGTCGGCCGCCATTATAGTTTGATTTCTCGGGTTCACGGTTAACTGCAGCCGCCTTTTCTGAGGCGAGAAGACATCTCGTGGTTTCTATTTTTGTCCCTGTTCTGCGGAACAGGACCGCTCCCGCAAGCTTGAACATGCAAGACTAGGAAAGCAAGTTTCCTCAACTTCCTACATGGAAAAACAAACTCACACAAGTTCAGTCAAGTTACATTTTTGTTTTTGTTTGGTAATAAAAACAAGAGAAAGGAAAAAGGGAAGCAGAGCCACAGACTGCTCTTTTTAAACAAAGCGTGACGTTAAATGTTGTGTGTCAGTGGTGCTGAATGACCTCGATCACATGGCTGAATTTTAGCTCGGAGCTGCAAACAGTTTTGCATAATTAAAGCCAAGATGTTGCGAGCTTTGCGCAGTCATGTGGAGGCCGATGGCTCATTTTTAGTCAAACATAAGAGGTGTGATCTGAGAGAATATGAGCGTGTGGCCCAAACTTTGCTCCTGCAGGAGCCTAAACACTAAAATGTCCTGAAACTGCACAACCACACGAACATGTAACAGTTACACAAAGTGAAAGCTGAATGCTTTTCCGTGACTTGATGCCAAATCTCCCGAGGCAGGAGGAGGAGAGTTGGGGTCTTTATAACAAACCCAATCTCTCCAATGTTATTTAGGAGGAAATAAGGACACTGAAGATGTGTGGCTTTGATTTTAAGGCTTACATAAGCACTGCATGGAGAGCTGGTCCAAAACGGAAACCTCACATCCATTAAGGTACTTTGATTTGGATACAGAAGCTCCAAAACGGCCTGCACTCCACCCTCACAGATAGCTTATCAGCAGCTTTAGTAAGCAGGTTATTGGCTGTTTGGTTCGGCATTTAAACTCAGATCGTTTCTCTAAAAAACACTGATATACTTTCAATTACACGAACGACTGCTTGGAGACTGCTGGGCCAGATTTAAATGAGAGAAGATAAAAACTGCGTGTCCTAGGTTGGATTTGTTAGGTTTGCTCGTAATTATCTTAACACAACAAATAAACCAAATGCAAAGCAACAGAAAAATATGGGACAAAAACTTAAAACCAACAACTTAAAAAATACCTGCAGGTTTACTGCGCCAAACTCCCAACCTTAACATCTCTCTCTTAACGGCTAAAAAAAAATGTTCACAAATACTTTAGCTACGGTGACATTTTTACTATTTTTCTTTACGTAAATCTTGAAAAAACCACTGGCACAGTAGGGGCCGTCCACTGAGCCCCTGTGGAGCCGCTAACTAACGGTACTCACCGCGGCTTATTGTGGTTCCGCTCTGAACCGAAAAACAACTGTTAGCAGCCGAGCTAACAGTGGACCTCAATCCACATAGCCCGGAATCCCTCTCTGCACACAGTCACCACCACGTTCGGGGCATTTCCATTCAGGTCCCTGCTGATATTCGTGAAGTTAATGCGGGGTTTCCAGATGTCACACACCGGCTCAGACTCGAAGCTCACCTCCGTCCTGCGCTCTTAGCCGCTGCTAACTGGTTAGCTTAGCTTAACTCGGATAACCTGAGAGCTAACGTTAACCGGAGCTGTCCTGCGGGTGTGGCTGCTGTTTCTCCCCGCCGCTACTCCTCCGAGCATACTGTCCAGCTGCACCAACCTTTCTGAAAAACACGCCTAAAAAGCAGCCTGAAAATCCGCGCCCCGTCCCCGGCCGGGCGTGTTTTCTTCCCCCGTTTTTGTTCTTGCTAAACACAAGATGGCACGGGCTGGCGGGGCGGGACTCAGAGCGGTGACCGGAAACTGCTGTCTTCTACTTCCGGCAAGGGTCCCGCTTCACAAATAAAAGGGTATAAATAAACTGACCTACATGATATTAATAATCTAGTACAAACGCTCCAAGGCTTGATTTCATGATTATTTTTACGAGACTGCGGTTAATATCCAGAACTTATAAATTCAGCCAGAGAGGCAGAGCTTTGAAAACTAAAGATTATTCACAAGATGAACTGCAGAGATTTATGTAGAAATCTCCTGAAGCTACTAAGATACTGTAAAAACATTATAGTAATGAATGTACAGGTAATAATATATATATATATATATGGTGTACATGTATGATATGTAAGGTGGTGTGCTAATTTTCTAATAGTGATGGACAGCCTGATAGATGAGGTCTGGTCTATGATATTTGCAGATAACACTGAGATCTGTAGTGAGAGTAGGGAGTAGGTAGAGGAGAGTTTTAAGAGGTGGAGGTATGCTCTGGAGGGAAGAGGATTAAAAGTCAATGGAAACAAAACGTGTTTTGTGTCATGTGTCACACATACAGGTGTGTCAATGAGAGGTGGACAGGTGGAAAAAATAAACAATGCAAAGTGCAAAGGTAGCCAAGGTATATTGGTTTAAATACCTGGGATCAACCACCCATAACAACAGGCAGTGCACAAGAGAGGTGAAGAAGAGAGTTCAGACCGGGTGGAGCCAAGTGTCAGGGATGATGAGTAACAGAAGGAGAGCAGCAAGAGTGAAAGGGAAGGTTTACAGGATAGTGATCTACGGTCTGGAGACGGTGGCACTCATAAACAGACAGGACCTGAGCTGAACATGTTCAGATCTTAAAATGTAGAAAATATTTTGACCTTGATCGTATTTTAGTCACATTAAAGATTCACCCATTTGCAGCCAGCATTTCGGACTCTTGGTTCAGCAAAAGAAACACTACAGATGTGCCTTATTAGATTTTATTCTGCATTAAAAGGTAAAAATCATAATATTAGGCATTAAATAGTTACACAAGGCTCAGTCCTCTGTAGTAAATTTCCTCCAAGTACTCAGTATTTTCTCATCAACTTTCAGTAAACAACGTTTATTATCATTGTGGGTTACCAACGTCTTTATTAAGCTAAATTATGTAAGTAACATGAAATGTCTTGATTGATCTGCACTTTTTCCTTCATCTTGTGGCAGTTATTCCTATGCATAGACATTTTTAATTTGTTCAAAATTAGAAGAAACCAATTTCACCGTACACCAATGAGAAAATTAGGAGGTGAGTTTGTGTTTGCTGGAAGAAGAAAATGAGAGATGGTGGCAGTATTGTTTGTTGTGTATGTATGCCGTAAAGCTGATCAGTTCTGATAAAAATGTGTCATTCAGGCTCTGAAAGGTGTTAAAGAGTGACATCTAGTGGTATTTCTGCATTCTGCAGTGCCTGTTTTCATATGTGCTGTGCCACGCGTTCTTGATTTATTCTTGTACCAGAGATGGTTTCCTAATCCTCTTTTTACCTAAAGGCCTCAAACAGTTTGCACAAAAATTCAGTATTAATGATCTCTGGTCTAAATGGAGGACAAAATTCAGATGGAGAAATGTTTAAAAATGCGTAAATATGTATGACAACATGGTAAATTAAACGAAGATAAACATAAATGTATTTAATGACTGTTTTTATTTCAAAACCTCGCATCACAAGAATATAAAAATCATAAACACAAGTCTAGCGGTTCTTTCACTTTTACATTTACACAATATAAATAACAAAAACAAACATGAGGTCAGTAGTTTGAAGTCAAAGAGTCCGATGTGAGTGTGCAACAGTCCCAGTGAGCTCAGAGTCCATCTTCAGGGCCTCTTTAGTCCACCTCCTCAATAGTGGGCCCCTGGGAGCCGGCTCGTGCCTGCTCTCCACAGGTAGCACCAGTGGGCATCCCTCCCTGATACAGCTTGCTGATGATGGGGTTGCACATTTTCTCCAGCTCTTTCTGCTTGTGTTGGTACTCCTCTTTATCAGCCAGCTGGTTGTTCTCCAGCCAGGCGATGGCCTCGTCACATTTCTCCACCACCTTCTTCTTGTCCTCCTCGCTGATTTTGCCCTTCAGGTTGTCATCCTGCACGCTGCTCTTCATGTTGAAGGCGTAGGACTCCAGGGAGTTCTTGGCGGCGATTTTGTCCCTCTGAAGGTCGTCCTCGGCTTTGTATTTCTCTGCGTCCTGCACCATCCTCTCGATCTCTTCTTTGCTCAGTCGGCCCTTATCGTTGGTGATGGTGATCTTGTTCTCTTTGCCGGTGCTCTTGTCCACCGCAGACACGTTCAAAATGCCGTTGGCGTCGACGTCGAAGGTGACCTCGATCTGCGGGACGCCTCGTGGGGCGGGCGGGATCCCCGTCAGCTCAAACTTGCCCAGCAGGTTGTTGTCCTTGGTCATGGCTCTCTCTCCTTCGTAGACCTGGATCAGGACGCCGGGCTGGTTGTCGGAGTAGGTGGTGAAGGTCTGGGTCTGCTTGGTGGGGATGGTGGTGTTGCGTTTGATCAGGGCCGTCATGACCCCTCCGGCCGTCTCGATACCCAGGGACAGAGGCGCCACGTCCAGCAGCAGCAGGTCCTGAACGTTGCCGGAGGTGTCGCCCGAGAGGATGGCGGCCTGGACGGCGGCGCCGTAAGCCACGGCCTCGTCCGGGTTGATGCTCTTGTTCAGCTCCCGGCCGTTGAAAAAGTCCTGCAGAAGCTTCTGGATTTTGGGGATTCGTGTGGAGCCTCCCACCAGGACGACGTCGTGGATCTGCCCCTTGTCCAGTTTGGCGTCCCTCAGGGATTTCTCCACCGGCTCCAAGGTTCCCCTGAACAGGTCGGAGCACAGCTCCTCAAAGCGAGCCCTGGTGATGGAGGTGTAGAAGTCGACGCCCTCAAACAGAGAGTCGATCTCGATGCTGGCCTGGGAGCTGGAGGACAGGGTCCTCTTGGCCCTCTCACAAGCTGTGCGCAGCCTCCTCAAGGCTCTCTTGTTCTGGCTGATGTCCTTCTTGTGCTTCCTCTTGAACTCCTCCACAAAGTGGTTCACCATGCGGTTGTCAAAGTCCTCTCCGCCCAGGTGGGTGTCTCCGGCCGTGGACTTCACCTCAAAGATGCCGTCTTCAATGGTCAGGATGGACACGTCGAAGGTGCCCCCACCCAGGTCAAAGATCAGGACGTTGCTCTCGCCTGACTTGCCTTTGTCCAGACCGTAGGCGATGGCGGCCGCCGTGGGCTCGTTGATGATCCTCAGGACGTTGAGGCCCGCGATGACGCCCGCGTCTTTAGTGGCCTGTCGCTGGGAGTCGTTGAAGTACGCCGGGACCGTGATGACAGCGTTGGACACCTTTTGGCCCAGGTAGGCCTCTGCGATCTCCTTCATCTTCACCAGGACCATGGAGGAGATCTCCTCGGGGTAGAAGGCCTTGTCCTCCCCTTTGTACTCCACTCTGATTTTGGGCTTCCCTCCGTCTGAAATCACCTTGAAGGGCCAGTGCTTCATGTCCGCCTGCACCACAGGTTCATCAAACTTTCTTCCAATCAGCCTCTTGGCATCAAACACAGTGTTGCTGGGGTTCAGAGCCACCTGGTTCTTGGCTGCGTCCCCAATGAGCCTCTCGGTGTCTGTGAAGGCCACATAGCTGGGGGTGGTCCTGTTGCCCTGGTCGTTGGCGATGATTTCTACTTTCCCGTGCTGGAAAACCCCCACACAGGAGTAGGTGGTGCCCAGGTCGATGCCGATCGCTACACCTTTAGCTGCAGACATCTTGATTGCTTTGACTTAGTTTCAAAAAGAGAAGGAGAAAACATCAGAGAGGAATATTAGCAAATACTGACAGAGGCAAGAATAATTTATGTTTATGGAGTGCTAAATTAAGTCACATTAGGAGTCCTTAAAATAACAAACTTGGACAATATATAATCCTAAGAGATTTCAAGTTCTAAATATAACTAAATGGTGTTTTTAATCATCTATAAGTATTTATCTTTCATTAAACAAATTGCTGCATTTAAAAATAAATCAGTACAGTCTTCTCTAGTCCAACTGTGTCATGTAAGTATATATGTATCATTGAATATAGTCTCATGACTCTGCACGATTAATACTGAATTTTCTAGAAGACAGCCATGATTTTATCTTGGTGCTAAGCATAGACATAAATCCACCTCATGTCTAAATCATGCAGATTTATAATTGAGGTTTCCTTTAGATATTTTTAAATCAAATATTTCTGTAGTTATCCTTTATGATGACACCAGATTTTACATTTATTCTTCCAACACAAGAACAACATTGACATACTTAAATATAAAATTAAAAACAAAGCTTATTTAAAAAAAAGAAAGAAGAACAATTACTGAGTTTTCATCCAGCCATTAATGATTAAATAAATTTAATCGTGACTCTGCACGATTAATACTGAATTTTCAAGATTTCATTAATGATTAAAATGGTTAATAAATTAATGATTAAATAAGCTTTAAAAATGTCCCTGAACATTTTATAAGTATAATATTTAAAAAACAATTTCCGTTCAATAGAATATTATTTCAAATAAACTATAAATGAAACTCACTCTCGGTGACAGATGAGGATCGTTTAGAAGATGAATGAAGCTCTTGTTCTTCTCTTCTCCCGCGTTTGTCTCTTCCAGGTCCTGTCGGTGGTCTGTTGTCAAAGTCCCCAACCGTCACCGGGACTTTATACGTTCCTCGCTGCCTTCTCGTGAGTTCTCGAGCTTTCCCGGGACTCTCATCCAATCAGAGTGCTCCGCGGTGAGCTCTGCGTGGTGACGTCACCGGGAGATGTTTCTACCAGCTTCTGGTCGCTCCGAGAACCTCCTAGAAGAAAGCGAGAAAATAAATCTAAAATTAATTTAAATAGCAAAGAAATCTGAGTCAGCGGATGTGCGCAAGGGAACAAGAGCAAATTATGTAACTCAACGGAGCATGGTTTCAGCACCGATGTCGCCATTATTCACCTTTAATGTCGGTCTGTGCGACACAAACCAGATTTCTCTAAAGCCGAAATTTTAATACGATATTAAGCATCATCACCATCGACTAAAATCCGTTTCATCTCAACGATAATTAAGTAGTAAAAACAGAAATCCCTTAAAATTACACATTTTGGAATAAAGTTCGGTCGATAGAAGAAGAATGTCCCTGAAGTATAATTCATCTAAGGCTGTAAAATGTCAGTTTGTGGGTATTTTTACTGTCATGCTGACAGTGTGTGCTGCCAGTGAGTGGTGGAAGAAAATGCTTTTTATTACGAGTTAATAAATATATCAAATGCAAACTGAGAGGTTAAAGTGAAAGACCTATTTCAGTCTGAGGTGTTATTCTCCTTTTATACCACTAGATGTCGCCAAAGTAAGTTTTAATCAACTGGGAGCAGGAAATATGGACTGAGGCCTGAGAGGAATGATCTGCTGCTGAGAGGTGATGATTGATTCAGAAGGAATCACATCCATGTCTGTCCTGGGACAGGGTGATGGTGCAGGAGCATGAGAGCATCTACAACGACTACAGACTGAACTTGAAGTAAAACATAGAGATTGGATAGAAGAGGAGGACAAACAGGCTCTGTTTCCTAATCCAGCCAAGATCCTCTGACGTCTGCGGTGAGCTCAGTGTCCTCTGCTGTGGTCCGCTGGGGGCGCAGCATGAGACCTGGAACATCAGGAAAACCCCCCTCTGTGAGTGAAATCTCTGAAGCTGTGGTGGAGATGAGGTCACTGAACAAACTGTCCATCAGCGAGAATCCCGACCACCTCCTGCACCACAGCCAGCAGAGCTCCTCACAGGCTGACCCAGGAAATCTGTCATAAGACACACCGTCAACCTCTACAGTACAGAGAGGCATCTGCCAGACATTATTTAAGAAAATAATTTCACAAATATGACAAAAGAAATAGAGAGTATGTACCCAGAGAACAGAGTAGAATAAAAAGTAACACATAGAGAAAGAAACATGAAATAAAGACATAAAGAAAACTGAAGGCTTTAGTGCAAACATGAGGTAATTAGAGACAGGGAGAGAACACGGGGGGGGGGGCTCCAAAAAGCAGGTGAATAGAATCAAAGTAACGAGACAGAGAGGAAGCAAGGAGTTAAGAGACAGGAAGTGACTAAACACCAAACACAGAGACTTGATGACAGGGGAGGCCGGAAAACTGAACCCAGGGAAATAATCAAACCAACACCATAAACAGAAACTAGATCACAAAAACAGTTACACTCCAAATGCAAGGTTACCTGCAAAAGTAATAAAACAAAAGCTGGGTTAAAGGAACCAGGACCCGCAGGATGTATTCTTAAACCCACAACACAGACTGAGAAAACTCTAAACCCCGGGTCAGAGGTTACAGCGGAGCGCTCATTCATGCAGCTTTTGTTTTCTAAAATGAATCCCAGAGTCAGGATGGCCACTGAGGAGCTTTGTCAGGCTGCTCGTGTGTCTCACATCACTTCCATGATTGAGGCATCGCTGAAATGATTTGCATCTTCATCGCCCTGCACTGATGTCTCCATCAGCTTCACATTTGACTTTATAATTCGTCTGTGATCTCAGGTGCAGCATTAAGGCCAACAGCACAGTCTTTAGTAACCGGGGCAGAGGTCGATCCGGTACAGAAATTTCCACTTTATGATCCACATGTTTGCTTTGCTGAGGATTTTACACCCGATGCCCCTCCTAACACAACAGTCCCATTTTTCTGGACTTGGCACCAACACTTGGAGTAAAATAAAGAAGTAAAAAATATTTGTGGTAAAAATATATAAAAAATATAAAATGAGTAAATATTTTTTTAAAAAGAGACTAACTAGGTCAGTTGGTCAGAAACTGTAAAAGCCTAAAAACAAAATCTAAAAACAAGCAAACAATATAAAGAAACGTGTTTGACTTTGTGAGAAGAAGAGTGACTAAACATCTAAATGATAATATTTCTAAAATTAAAAAGAGAAATGCTTTAAATATTTGAGATATTTTGTTGGCAAACTAATAAAAACAAATAAAATAAAATAAAACTAAACTATGTTTGGTGTAAGATTTTCACAGGAAAACTGGTGGAAAATCTTACACCAAAAATATATAAAAATATTTTGGTATGAAAATCTGTACGAATATAAACGTATCAATAAAAGCAAATCAGGACAACAATAGTAAACAGTGAGCAGTGTGGTCTGCTTGCATCTATGTTTGCTCTTGGTTTCTGAAGAAGGCGGCGTGGCAGGTTAGTCAGGTGTGTTTGGGGTATGTGGTCAGCTGGCTGACGGCCAGGTATGATGCAGGCGGTCACGCCCTCGTCCTTTACAGACTCCTGCCGTTGGAGTTTGGAGACACTTTGAGGAAAGACTCTGTGAGGATGGAGCTGTTTTCATGTGGAGTCCTGCTGTTGGCCTTAACGCTTACAGGTGAGTCTCACCTGAGATTTAAGACTCACAGTCTCATTTATTCTGCGATTTAAATGATGATGAAAACAAATTCAGCTCATCTCTTTTTACAAAATTGTAATAATTTATGATATCGTAAGTAATAACTGACTGCGGACACTCTGAGAGCAGAGGCACACGTCTGTTCTGGTTTTAACATCGAATAAAATTGAAAGTCTGCTTTTAAATCTGTAAATTTCCTGTTTTCACTGCTACATGAACACAAAAATCCAGACGAACCAGTTTGACTCTCCGTGTTTTGACTGCTGAGCGAGAGACCTGAGGCGGGCTCTAGTGCTGGTTTACTGCTCATTACAGAACAACACAATAAGCTGACTCATAATTACCATAAATAAATGAACACATGAAAAGAGCCACGACAATACCTGCGAACAGCTTCTACGTTCTTCGATCTTAAACTTGTACTTTTATTTCACTAAATTCAGAGATAAATGCTTCAGACTGTGACCAGCACGTAAGCTGTTCAAACATATGTGAAATATCACAAATTTACTCAAGAAAATAAAAAATCTGTGTACACCTAAATGTCTCAGCAGGATTAAAGAAACATATAATATAAATTGCTGTCACTCATCTGCTCACACCTTTACTGTTTTTTTAATGTACATTTTCATTGAAAACACCTTTTAAACATCTGAATCCTTCGTCCTCCTGCTGACGGTTCCTGCGGTCAGGACACTCCTGCACCACAAAAACACCTGTAGCAGATTTGTGTGTATACTGTTATAAAAGCAGAAATTAGCAGTCATGTGATCCTGTTCTGATCCTTAAATTTAGCTCAGCTGATGCTGCCCGTCCCTGAGACTGGCTCTGCTGGAGGTTTCCTCCTGTAACTGATTGATGGGACTTTATAACCATATGAAGCACCTTGAGCTGACGGTTGCTGTGATTTGGTGCTATATAAATAAAATGCATTGAACCTACAAAAATGGCAGAATAATAGTGATAATAAAACAAATATTACTCCGTTAGTGGTAAAATTGTGCAGCTATATAAAATTAAACGTATACAGGAACTCTGCGTTAAATTCAGCTCCCCCACAGGAAACAAGCCGCCTCCTTCATGTGAACTTGGTTTTTCTTTCAGTTTGAATAGGAATGTTCAATAATGCAACAGTTAATATGTCATAGTGATTGACTGACAAAAGACATTATATACATACCTGTGAGATGCCAGCGGCGTTACAGCATACACTGGCAGCATCAGGCACGCTGTGAATGAGGTGATGATACCGCCCCCGTGCTTTACTGATGGTGACGGTCAGCCTCGTAATCAGGGTGTAGATCAAGAAAATATCAGGTCATCGTTTTACTGGAGCGCTCAGAGTCAGAGCAGTTTGACCGGCTGCCATCATTTCATCTTCGATTAGCCTCATTCCAGCCGCTCAGCCTGATAGGCCCCTCCCTCATCAGCTTCCTGATCTCTGTCAGGACTGAAACTTGATGTCAAATTAGAATATTTTTGAATAAGGGTCATCAACACACCATAGCCACAAAAAACACTCCTCTACAGCCAAACAGATCGCTCCTTTTGATAAAACAAAGCAAAAGTTGTGTGATTTTCCACCTTTTCCTGAGATCCAAGCACAGAGTTCACAACCACATTTTCACTGTTTGTCTTTCGCCTCATGAGCTCCATAAGTATTTGGTTAGTGACTCATTTATTTTGCCGTTTTGCTGCTTTGTGCTCCTCCGAGTTTCAGCTTTAATTCACAAAAGTACTGCATGAAAGGTTCAGTGCAGGTGAGTCTGAGACAGTTTCAGAGCAATAATAATAAAAATACATTTTATTTTACACGTTTCACAAGATTCAAGGTCTCCTTAACAAAACAGTAATAATAAACCAAAAACATCGACCAGTGTGAGGTCCAAAGAGATCAGCTGACCAACCTATCAGAGAAATAGAAAAACTTTGCATCTTCTCTCTGATGGAGTGTGTTTCTGTGTCTGTGGTGTCCTTGCGGATACAAACCCGGCAGCTTCGTGTCTGTTTTTTTTTTTTTTTTCTTTTTTTTTAGGAAGGGATATTGATTCATCTATTTTAGAAAGTGTTCTGTATATTTTAGATAATAATTTGGGGGATTTAAGAGTAAGAAAGTGTACCGCACTTGGTGGTGTTTGTAATTCAGCTTGACTGAGGTTAAATTTCTTTTTTACTATGGATTTAATTTGTTGATATTCTAAAAATCTTTTCTTGTTGATCCCATATTGTGTAACTAGCCTGTCAAATGGAATAAATTCTGTTCCCTCTAATATATGTTCTAAGTATTTAATTCCTTTACAACTCCATTCTGGAAAATTAATCATATTATTGTTTTGTAATATGTCAGGGTTGTTCCAGATAGGTGTACGTTTGCATGGGATTAATGAAGACTGTTATTTTTAGAAACTCCCACCATGCTGTCAGAGAAGAGCTGATGTTGATGCTTTTAAAGCATTCATGTCTTTTGATGTTTGAGCTGATAAATGGTAGGTCTGAAATTTCTAGATTATTACATAGTGCCTGTTCTACATCTAGCCAGGGCTCATCTAAGAAGGTGTGTTTAAACCATCTAGAGATGAACTGAAGCCTGTTGGCTAAAAAATAGTGATTAAAGTTAGGCAGATCTAATCCTCCTTTATCCTTGGTCCTTTGTAATGTTTTTAAGCTGATACGTGGGGGTTTGTCTTTCCAAAGGAATTTAGAAATACATGAGTCTAGAGATCTGAACCAATCTTGTGATGGCTTATTTGGGATCATTGAAAACAAATAGTTTATTTTTGGCAAGACCGTCATTTTTATAGCGGCGACCCTTCCCATGAGTGATATGGGTAAAGATTTCCATCTAGCCAGATCGCTTTCTACTGTCTTTAAAAGCGGGATGTGGTTTAATTTAGTTAATTCTGAAAGCTTAGGAGAGACATTAATACCTAAATATTCTATATTTCCAGATTGCAGTGGTGTAGGAGAAGAATTATGGAAGGAGCAATTAATCGGAAGAACTGTAGATTTTGACCAGTTAATTGAATAATCTGATATTCTTGAGAAAGAATTTATCAATGCAATCACCCCAGAGATATTGGTTTGTGAGTTTTGGAGAAAAAGTAACACATCATCTGCATAAAGGCTGATTTTATGTTCCACGTTCTTGCATTTTATGCCCTTAATTACTGAATTCTGTCTAATTGCTGCTGCTAGTGGTTCAATAAAAATTGCAAACAGTGAAGGGGAGAGTGGGCATCCCTGCCTGGTGCCCCTCAGGAGACAGAAGCTGGAGGATGTCTGGTCATTTGTTCTGACACAAGCTGTTGGGGAATTATATAATATTTTTAACCAGTTTATGAAAGAGGTTCCAAAACCAAATTTGTGTAAAGTTGCAAACAGAAATTTCCAGTTAAATCTGTCAAACGCTTTTTCTGCATCAAGAGACAATATTATGGTTTCAATGTTTTTACTGTATGAGTAGTCTATTAAATTAAGTAATCTACGTGTATTTGTTGATGAGTGCCTACCTTTTATGAAACCAGTTTGGTCAGGATGAATTAAGAGGGGGGTTATTTTCTCTAATCTCTTTGAGAGAGCTTTGCAGATTATTTTAAGGTCTACATTTATAAGGGATATTGGACGATAGCTTGAGGGATATACAGGGTCTTTGTCTGGTTTTAGTAAGAGACTGATATTTGCAGAGTTCATATTTGGTGGTAGTCTACCATTTTCTTTGATTTCCTGCAACATTCTGTAAAAAACTGGTGCTAGAATCGTCCAGAATTCTTTGTAGAATTCTGCAGGAAAGCCGTCTGGACCTGGAGCCTTATTATTGGGCATACTTATCAGGGCTTCCTGGAGTTCACCTGGCGTCAGTGGTGAATCCAGTGCCAATGCTTGGGTGTCTAATAATTTTGGAAGAGTTATGTTGTCCAGAAACTGATCAATTTCGTTTTTAGATGGGTTTATTTGTGGTGTATATAAAGTTTCATAGAAATCCCTAAAAATTTTGTTTATTTTTTTAAGATCATATATTGTATTCCCAGATAAATCTTTAACAGCACATATAGTTGTTTTTTCTTTATTGATTTTTAACTGGTTAGCAAGAAATTGTCCGCATTTGTTACCGTGTTCATAATTTTGCAGGCGAAGTCTTTGTACTAAGAATTTAGTCTTTTTATTAATAATTTCATTTAATTCTAGTTTTGTTTTGCGTAAATTGTTTAATATTTCTTGATCTTGGTGTGATACATAGGCTTTTTCTAAGGATTTGATGTTTTTTTCCAGTTCTTGAATATTTTTGTTTTCTTCTTTCTTCTTATGTGATGAGAAAGAGATTATTTTACCTCTCATCACAGCTTTCCCTGCTTCCCAGAGGACAGATGCTGATGTTCCAGGAATGTCATTAAAGTCTAAATATGAAGTCCATTCTTTTTTAAAGTATTTGATAAACTCTTCATCTTTGAGCAGCGATGTATTAAATCTCCAGTTTTTACTTGGTGTGGTATTATTCTTCTGCATTAGTGTTAAAGATACAGGAGCGTGATCGCTGACAGCTATAGGATGAATCTCAGTGTCTGAAATGTCACTCAGCAGTGAGCTGCTGACCAACAAATAATCCAGACGAGAGTAGGAGTGAGGAACTTCGTGTCTGTTGAATTTGTTTAGGAATAATTTGCTCTCGTATCGCTCCGAGCTCTTCCCAAAATGTTTGATCTTTGTGTCAAACTCAGTGAAGCAGCTGTGGGAGTTCCAGATGTTCACATGAACCAGTTAGAGCGTTAGTTTGAGGTGTGTGTTCACCGCCTGAGCTACAGCACCAGCTGATTTCCTCTGCTCAGGTTTCACTTGACAAATCTAATGTCCATGCAGGCAAAGACTTAAAGGCACAGGTGTCAATTTCAAAATGTGGGTTTTATTATACCCTAAAATAATGTCCAAATTACAGAAATGAGGGTGCCCATAAAACAGATCCACTAAACAGAACTCTACTCACTACAGCATAGAGTCATAATGTATTAAAACAAATTCACTGAACTCATTTTTTGCTGTACAGTTTCAGTGATTTCAAACGGACTTAGTGTGAAGTGTAAACGTGTGAATGAACACTAGCACAGTGTTTCAGTTGTGTGGCTGTGGACACAACCATCACAGCCAGCTTTGAACGTGGACTCTCTGATGCGAACAGGACAGAGAATCCTGACAGGGTGGACTGTCTTTAAAACACTCATTAGTTTTATTAAAATCAGTTCGGATGACACACTGAAATTTACTCTGGAGAAAAAAACTGCTTTCACCATAACGGCCTCTGCTCTTTGGTTTTCGACGTGTCCCCGAAAACCAACATGCCGTACTTTAGCTGGGCAGTGATGCGGTCAGATGATTTAATAGCTGTAGCCTAAAGTAAATGGATCAACGAGCTTTGTGAAGTCAGACAGTTTAAATAAAAGTACACACCGGAGCTTCAGGTCGGCTCTTTGTAGTTGGAAATTGCGTCAAAGCTTCTTTCAGGTTAAAAAATTCCAGGTTGACCGGTTTGATTCTCGGTATCCTGATGATGATTCATACTGAGGTATCGACACGTGGGCGGGTTTTTCCTGCTAAAGGTCACTGCATGTTCTCATCTCAGAGGCCGTTTCCTCACACAGGTCGAATCAGAAACAATATTTATGTCAGCGCAGGCAGAAATCATCAAACACGGAGCCCATATGGGTCAAGACTGAGCATCATTGGTTAAAACAGTATGACCATCAAAGCAGGAAGAACTGGAGAGAAAAGCCCAGTACTTATAATTACCTATAGTGTAAACCTGCGTGTTTCAGTGCTGTGTTAAATGTGACATTTAGAACTTTTCCAGCATCATTCGCCTCTTAACACGACGCTGGTGAACAAAGCAGGCGCTGCCTTTCAACCACTACTTCCTGTTGGGTCTGCAGATGAGTAACAACAGGCAGCTGTGATGAGTCGGCCACGTCAGGAGTTTTTCATTCTTTCAAACATTTTCTAAATGTAATTTAAAATCCAGTTCATATGCTTAGTTTATGTTTGTGTCCACGTGGAACTGTGTTCCAAAAAAATTGGATCTTTTGATGTTTCCTTATGTTATCTTCTATCAGTTTGATCTTTGCAAACAAGCAGAAAAGTGGATTTGATTTGATGAAGCTATTTTTGTTCATCTTTCACAATAATTATAACTGATAAAAGAAATCGTGCCTGGACTTATAAATACATTAAATGTTAAATTTAAAATAACGTTCTCCAAAAGTTTTACACCAATTCAGCTGTTTCATTTTTTAAAAACTGTGCCACTACTCTCCACTTTGGAAAAACCATTTGTGTTAATGCTTTTATTTTGGGTTAAACAGCATTTCTCTGACTGTGCATGAGAAACAAAAAGAAAAAAAACCTCTAGCGATTGAAATAAAAAGTTGTACAAAATGTGAGTATAAACTTAGCCCAAAGTGACAGACTTTTTATGTTTTGTAGGACACACAAACCTAAAAAGTTGTGGGAAGCAAAGTGCTGTTTGTCTTTTAAAATCTCCATAATGACAGAGGAAGTACCTGGTTTCACTCTGAATTTTAATGTTAGTCTGCACCACTGCAGGGTGGCGTAAATGTACCCGTTTAAATGTAGGCTAGTAATACAGGTAATTGATGTCACTCAAACCATTAACATGTGACATTTAACTACGTGAAAATAACATTTTAACTGCTCTGTTTCCGCATACTACAATGTTTCCGTATATTTGTGTTCTTATTGTGGCCTCCTGATATGTCCTGTCTTTCAAGATCATTGTTTCCTTGTCACAGAGAACATAAAGATATTGTGGTTGTGTTTTGTTTGGCTCCATGTCGCACATTCCAGCCCCACCTGGAAACTCTAACAGCACGTTAAGAACAACCAGTCTGTTCAGTTCACTGAGATCTAACAAATACATCATGTCTCTGTTTCTATTGTCTCTAAACAGGAAGCAACGCACAGCTCGATGGTGAGTGCTGATACCCCCCCCCACACACACACACACACACACTCACTAAAACAGAAAGCTGAAGTTGACCTGAATCTGGAATCTCAGTCAGTTATTTACAGTCTTGTTTATTTCATAATTTAAAATTACCAACATGTTTCCTGATAAGTTTTTTTTGTCAACAGCTAAATGGAAACTTATACATTTACATTATGTCCAGTGCTTCCTTTCACTGTTAGCTGAATTCTACATTGACATTAGTAGAGCCATCATACAGTTATCTGGCAACTCTGTAAGTTCATTATCAGCATAAGCGTCTTCATTACAATGCTTTTAAATCCACCAATAGATGTGGGCATGTCTAAGTTTCGGTCTATCTGTAAATTACTCCATGTGGAAAAGTGTGGAATGCAGATTGAAGTTCTTGTACTGCTGCCCTGCAGAGGGAGCATGTATGTAAAGGACAGGTTCATCTTGTCCAAGTCTATTTCGAAAAGCGATGCCATTTTCATTTGTGCTAGAAAGTTTTCCTAGTGTGTTTACCTCACAAAAAGAGGAGCCTAAAGAAAAAGGTTGTTAAAAATGTTGAACTTTCATTTGCTGACCTCTGAATTTTTTCCCTCATGTTTTGTTTATGTGCTTGCTGTCTGAAGCTGCTTTGAATGAGAATAAACAGAAGCTCAGAATGACCCAGAGTAATTTTACTAAGTGCATATATGCATTTGCTTACAGTTTGCGGAGTTGCTCCACTTAACACCAGGATCGTAGGAGGTGAGGATGCTCCTGCAGGGGCGTGGCCCTGGCAGGTCAGTCTGCACCGCTTTGGTTCACACTTCTGTGGCGGCTCCCTGATCAACAATGAGTGGGTCCTGTCTGCTGCCCACTGTTTCTCCAGGTGAGCTTCAATCCTGTCAATGACCCACCCGTCACCTTCACCTGTCTGAACCAAAGCATTAATAGTCTTAACTTCTTGGTTTTCTCAGCACCAGCACATCAGGATTGATCATTTACCTCGGACGTGAATCGCAGGAAGGCAGTAATCCCAACGAGGTCTCCCGGTCAGTGTCAGAAATAATCAGGCATCCAGACTATAACTCCGACACTAGCAACAATGACATGGCACTGCTGCGGCTGTCCTCAACTGTTGAGTTCACCAAGTACATCAGACCTGTGTGTCTGGCGGCACAGGGTAGTGATTTCCCTGCTGGGACGACTACCTGGGTCACCGGCTGGGGAACGATTGGTTCCGATGGTGAGGATTCATGTAGTGACAGTTCAGAATTATAAAGTTTATTGTTATAGTCTGATTTTGATTACACTCAGCTTCTGTTAATTTTAGGTTGGCATATTCTGCTTCTCTTTATTTCCTGGCATATCTACCATATTCCAGGGGTGGAGGTTCATTTTCAGCACAGTCAGAGTTTCTAATAATCAGCTCAGTGTGCGTACAGTACACGAGCCAAAATCTCAGACTGCACTAAACACACACATTTTTCTACTCTTAGATCTTTGTGATGCCACTGAATGATATTGCTAATATGGTCATAGGATGAGAGCCAGGTCACCAGTCTAACCAGTCACACTTTTGGGCAATTTATAATGTAACCCCACTAACAGCATATCTTTGTGGGACTGTGGGAAGGCCCAAGTCAGGTGGTGGATTTGAATTCGGGACCTTCCTGCTGTGAGGTAATAGTGCTAAGCACTGAACCACAAGTAAAAGTAAAGGGTTGCTCTGAAATGTGAATCCTGCAAAGCTACTCTGGTAGGGTCCAAGAATAAAATAAACAGAATGTATCAACTTTAATAAATTATTATAATGTCAGAGGGCTTTTCCAGTTTATAAAAATTATTGGTGCTTTTAAATACAAATTCATTCACTTTTTTTAAGTGAATGAATTTGTATTTAATTAATTAATAACAAAGAGAAATGTCTTGTGAATGCTAATTAGCAGAGTGGCAAAAGTAAATGATTACACCATAAAATGTTGGTTTTGACTGGGAAAAATCAGGACAATTAAAAAAAAAAATTAATCAGAAACCAAATAACAGGAAGTACACTTTAACTAGTTAGAAACAGTTTTTTTTTTTATCAACTAGTAGGTGAGGTATAGCACTAGTTTAATATACCCTGCCCATTTTCTATATTTTAGACCTGTAGTAAATGATCTTTTTTATGTGAGTTTCAGGTCTTTGGTGTCGAAGAGCAAATTTAACAAAAGTCACTGGATCAATGTCCCTCTCGGTCCCACACTAACAATGCAAAAGATAAATATTCAGTCACACAGGAGAGAAACTTTGTGTGTTGCACTTTTTTCTTATGCACTGTGCATTTGAAGCACTTTTTTCACACTTGATGGATTATGAATGTTGATAAATGTTGATATCGCTGTTTTCTTTTCCAGTTCCACTTCCTTCCCCTGGGAATCTGCAGGAAGTGAGCGTCCCTGTCGTGTCCAACGCCGACTGTAACAATGCCTACAGTAATGGAATCACAGGCAACATGATCTGTGCCGGCCTGACTGAAGGTGGAAAGGACTCCTGCCAGGTGAGTTTGGCTCCATCTTAACACCTACAAATGAGTCTGGAACTACAATGGAAATCAAAATCAAATGAAATCGAAATAGAAGCAGTGGAAACTGTGAAATATCTAAAATATAACACATGTGTTTTGATTTGTTGGCATCTTTTCCTCGAAATATAAATCCATTTGACTTGATTGAGTTTTCGTGTCCAAATATTTCACAATTTAAGTGCATTAAATTGTGAAATATTTATATGCAAGTTAAATAAACTTAATAGTATAAAATTATGTCATAAAATACTGTGGGGTAGGCAGTACGTAGACCCAAAATGCTGGACTCCAGAAAAAACAGGTGAACACAAAAACCAGCTTTAATACTGGAACTCAGGAAACAACAACAGATTGCACAACTCTGACTAGGCTGCAGGACTTACTGAGAACTGTGAAACAATAAAGAACACACACCGCGCACAACATGAGAGAGAACTGAGGGCTTAACTACACATGAATCAGGGCATCGGCGTAACTGTGCTGAACATTGGGGGGGTCATAACCCTCCTAACCCCCTGGAAATTACGCCCCTGAATCAGGGAGATGGAACACAGCTGAACCAAATCAGGGAAAACAAGACCGAGGGAAGCGAAACGAAACACATAGCACTCACCACGAGGGACTGGCAGACTGACACAGACAGAAAGAGAAACAAAGACAGAGACAAGACTGACTACATACAGGGGGCGCTAGGGAGTACACACAGAGACAGGACCAGGACAGACCAGATGCAATATTAAACAAGGAACTAGAAACTAGAAACCTGAATAACTATGAAGTTCTAACAACTAAACAATATAGAATTAGAATGAAATCACATCATAAATCAAGAAATAAATCATGAACCCACAAAACCTCAAAACACTGGGACAAAAACAGAAAACATGACAAAATAAACCGAGTAACAAGAACATTTAACTTAAACCTACTCAATTAGTTAAGTACTGAATTAATTTAAGGAAACACACAGCTTCAAATAATTCAAGTTTATTAAATAAAATAATACAATGAGATCACTTTTTTATGTTGCTTAGGCCAACTTCAGTTATAGTGCAATGCAGAAGAATGTAAGTATGCAATAGTGTAATAAATGAACTGAAAGTTTTTTGGCTCCTGTGAAAAATGAATAACGAAACACTGGTGCAATCGTGGCTCAAGAGTTGGCAGTTTGCCTTCTGATCAGAAGGTTGCCGGATCGAGCCTCGGCTCGGACAGTCTCGGTCGTTGTGTCCTTGGGCAAGACACTTCACCTCCCGCCTACTGGTGTTGGCCAGAGGGGCCGATGGTGCAATATGGCAGCCTTGCTTCTGTCAGTCTGCCCCAGGGCAGCTGTGGTTACAACTGTAGCTTGCCTCCACCAGTGTGTGAATGAATAGTGGAATTGTAAAGCGCTTTGAGGGTCTCGAAAAGTGCTATATAAATGCAATCCATTATTATTATTATTATTATTATTACCTCTGACTCCATCAGCAGTGTCAAAGGCAGCTTTGCGCAATCCTTAAATGTCAAAAAAACCCAAAACACTCACATATTTGATGTTTAAAAAAATAAACATGTTGTATTTGTTACATGACTCTAATGGATGGACTCGAGTAGCAGAAACACACAGAGGCTCGGGAAGTTGCAGTGAATGCTGTTTATTTACAGTGACTGGGTAAACGTGCGAGGACGGGGAGAAAACAAAAACGGAGCCGGTGTTCTGGGAATCCATCCTACCTGACAAACCATCCTACCCGTTGTTTCTGCGCACGCGCACAACACGAAATTAAGTGGCGAACCGTCCTACCTTTGTGAATATTAGCTAGAAAAATACTCTGATGGGTGAAATGAAGTGCCAAACCATCCCACCTTTGTGAATGTGACCTACAAGCATACTTTAACGGGTAAAATGAAGTAGCAAACCATCATACCTACTTAAATTTGTGCTGGAATTACTCTGTGACAGCAGAAATGTGTATAAACTACTTACGGTAGGACGTTTTGCCAAAGTAGGATGGTTGTCAGAACAGCGGGGATCCCGCAAAGCACCGCCCTGCCTACCTGTGCCAAAAAAGGAAAACAAACCCAAGAACGCCACACATACACACACCAGCTCTTAATAGTATTGAGTAGACTTTTATGTAGTCAGACCAGAGGGGTTGCCCCCTGCTGGACCCACTCAGCAAAAACCTGTGAAAAGACGATCAAAATTATTTTTGGCTAGTGCTGTCAGCGTTAATCTCGTTAAAATGATGTTAACGCCATAACCGCATTAACGAGTTAGCGCAGAACCTCAACATGTTTGTATTCATGTACCTGCCATAGCATCATTTACAGATATTTCAAAGTGGGTCGAATTCAGGTAACTGTAACTATAACCACCATCTCGGATGTGTGCAGGGCGACTCTGGAGGCCCGATGGTGGCTAAAAACAGCTCTGTTTGGGTCCAGGCTGGAGTAGTGAGCTTTGGGACCGGTTGTGCTCTGCCCGATATCCCAGGAGTCTATGCCAGAGTGTCCCAGTACCAGTCCTGGATCAACAGCCGCATCACCACCAACCAGCCAGGCTTCATCACCTTTGTAGCCTCCTCCTCCTCTGGAGGAACTATATTTAGTTCATCCACAAAAATGCCTCACTTCATCACTTTCACAGTTCCTCTGCTGCTCTCCATCCCCTCCATCTTCTTCTCTCTCTTTGTCCTCTCATAGGAATGCACCAGTTCTACTTAATCACTGGACATATCATACTTACTTCAAGATCAGTTTCTCTTTAAAAATGTAAAAACCTCCTGGGTGTATCAAACATTCAGAGGTTTCCAGTTCACTTTGCTGTGTTTTAATAACTTTACAGAGAACTGGAATCTTGGGAATGTTTGGCTTTATTTTTGTTTGTCAAATTATAAAAACAGATTACAAAAAAAAAAAAAGAAGAAGCCCTAAACCCCCTAATTGATTTAAAACTAATTACGTTAAGTATAAATCAACCAATACTTGTAGTTCTATTAAAAACAATGCTGAAATAAAGTAAACTGTGTTGGAAACAGGTGAAATTATCATCCCATCAACAGGATTATGACACTTATTATGATATCTATATATATATATGAATAAACTATATACATGGTGTATGTAGAAACATTGAAACAGAGACATTGTGGGGGTGTATACAAGGGCAGTAATATAATATAATAAATAAATAAGGGTGTAGGGGCTATGGTCATTTAAGATGGGAGTGGTAATTTAACAGAAACCAAAATATTGCATATTGCAATATTTTTAAATGTATTCTATCTTTAAATGATGTCACATAATAAAATCTAAAAATGCTTTAGCAGAATTTAATTTTGCATTTGATTAATGTTTTAATTGAATTTAAATATTTCATCCATCAGTTAATTTTGTGGTTTATTTTTTTTTATGTGAAATGAGGAAGAAAATCACCGAAAGAATGGGTTTACACTTAATAGTAATTAGTTCATAACCACACCAAATGAAATGGCCAAAGGAACTGTAATGATAATGATATAATTGTATCATTATATATCATATATAATGATAATTGTATTTTTACAGTCATAAATTAGAGAAACATTAAAAATGATTAACAATTTTGTTAAAAACAACACTAGATGATAGAACACATCAAAAAAGTTCAGCCAGACTATATTTATTTGGGCACTCTGTAGAAACTGAACAAAACTTCACGTGAAACTCACTAAATTCAGTTTTATGTTATATATTTATGGTGCCAGATCAAACACATACTATCTCAGAGCAGTTTCGGGTCAAAGCAGAGAGAAACACTCGGCGGGGAGGAAAAACTCCTTTTTAAATATGAAGGAATCTCAGGCGGAACCAGACTGATCTCAGACCTGCACAAACACAAATCTGTCTTTGTACCATCGTGATGATGAAACTAAAGCCATTTTAGTGACTTTATTATCTCTTTTTTCACAAATGAACTTTTAATGTTTTAAAATGTTTGAACCAAGTGCCAGTAACTGTGATCTGCTGTTTAAGTCTAATAAACAGGAGGAATATTTACAATACTACCTTATATATTATTATAATATTACAGGCCGACTGTGGCGTAACCTGGTCTGAAGCTGCTGTCCAGCTTTGAAAGTTTTAGAGTAGCTTTATGCATAAATGTATTTGCCTACAGTTTGTGGAATTGCTCCACTTAACACCAGGATCGTAGGAGGCCAGAATATTTACAATAATATTTACAATTATTAACTTTTGTGTAGCTTATTAAAATAATCGGGGATATTTGTGTAGACTGTGTTTAAACCTGCTGCTGTTTGTTTGGTATGTTAGTGAAAAACTGTCTGGTTTTATATCTGTGCTCTTCTATTCTGTTAAATAAAACATATTTTCCTAACGTGCAGGATTCTGTGTGTAACTATAAAAAAAAATGTATTGGAATTATTTTATTCTGCATGGAAATCCAGAGGATGTGGGACTCCAGTTACTCAGAGCCTATCTTTGGCCTTCATCAGACTAACTAATGTTACCTTGGAAACAAGGTTGACCAATCAGTGACATCAACATGTGAGCGGCTCCTGGCAAAGAACAGAAACTCCACATAAAACCTCACCCATCATCAAGTGACGTGCAGCAGCAACAGTAACCATAAAGTTGGTGATGTCAGACAATGACAGTCAACTTTAAACTGTGGCTGAATATGAAATGTTGCATAGAAATGCTATTCAGGGAATCATAGAATGTATACATTATGGACATGGACACCGTGATGTCGCTCATCAATGACATGAGTGTTTTGAAACCAGGTTGGATGAGTGAGCGGTTAGAAAGAAAGGCAGGGAATGAGCTCATAAACTCATCAGCAAAGTGTTTACAGGACTGGATGTCTTTCTGTAGACTTGGTGACAGAACAGACAGAGCGCAGTTAGCCCTAAGGAAGAAATCTCTGTACGTGTCCGTTATGCTGACAGTAACCACTGACCTGTCAGCCTGAGGGAGGTGCTTTGTTGTTAAGGCCCAGGAGCCAGAATTGGCCCGGCAAAGACTCGTGGCAAGGACACAGGACAGCTTCAGAAAATGTGAAGGACAGCGTCAATTTTGGAGTTTTAACTGTATTTTCATGCATTTCACAGTTCTTCCTGCTGATAAAAACCTTTCACGCAGCCAGTCATACACACTGAAGCAACAGATAAACAGTTACATGACAGAAAAGTTCCTGTTTTTTCTCTCGTTGCTATAGAAATTTATGTTTGTTTGTTTGATTTTTATACAGTGGGTCCACATTAATAATAAATTGTGAATCAAGAAAAGCTTTCTGGGCAGCTGTCGGAACTTTATCCATAACGTCACACATTTCTGCATCATGTAGAAAAATGAGACACTGATGAAATGATGTTTCTCTCTCTCAAACTGAGACGTGAGGGATTAAATGTGCAGTTAAACGTCTTCACACTGACAGGAAGAGGAAGCATCAGTCGTCCAGCGAACATCAGCTGCCCGGGCCCGCGATGTAAAACGAGTTGGACATCTCTCTGGAAATAACCTGACCTCAAAGTAGAGCTGCAGCTACTCTTTGAGTACTCAAGTAATCCATCGATTATTCCATCGTTAATCGAGAAAGAAATACTTTTGTGTTATTAATGAGCAATAATAAATAATCAGAAGAGGACAAAAGGCAGGTCCTTAAAAATGAACTTCTAACTGGTTTCCATTTTAAAAGTTTAACTGAACACGACATCTTTAAAAAAAAAATTCCCAACTGAATAAAATTTCATTTTTTTAAAAGAGTTTTTTAAATTAATACAATATTTTATATTATTTGACTTTTAGTCTGAAAAATGTTGTGAAAACCTTAACATTGATATGGTCTTGTACACCTCACGACTCTCCCCTGTTTGCTGCTTCCATGTAAATAAACCATCAGCCTTTGTTAAGCTGTATAATTTAAACATGTATCAGCTGCATATTTTAATAAACTCCTGGAGCCTGGTGCAGATGTTTCTCTGTAAAACAAGGAGCGGTGGATGGAAGTTTGCTTTACTTCATGTCGGACTTTGTTCATCAGCTGCTTTGATGAAGGACTCGCGACAGTTTTTCCCAGTAAAAGTTTTAATGGTGATCACAGGAACAGCTGCTGTTTTCTTTCACCACACCTGAGTTTACTTGTCGTAAACGGCTCCGCCTCTTTGCCCTTCTCAGTGTGTAAACAGACTTGATAAACTGTGGGGGTAAAGTTTGCTGTATGAATGGCTCAACTGCTTTCAGAGGTGGATCCTGTGTTTGGTAGCCTCAGTAATGGCTGCTCACAGCATCCACGCTCTCCACCCTCGATGGAGGTGCTGTCTGGCCTGGTCTGGAAAATGTTTCCTCTGTGTTTAAATCCTAAACAGGGCTGGAGACGAAGTCTGTGGGTTTATCTCTGAGGTTCTTCTTTCTTTGATTTGACAAAGATTTGGGGCCCTGCTCATTTATCAGGGCAACAAGAGTGCAGTATCATCAGACCCCTGTGGGGTGAAGGATCAGGAGGACACTCAGCAGAGTCGTTGACCTCAACACAACAAACCTCATTTAAAAATCTGCATGACTGAGACGCAGACCTCAGACAGCTCCACCCACAGCTACTGTGATGTCATCAGTAGGGTTAATTTCATATGAGCACCCACTCTCTGCAGGTGGACGGGTTATCATGACTGTCTTTGCGCTACGTCCGCTCCACCAACAAGCTTCAGATTCACAAAACAGACTGAGTGTTTTATTCAGTGTGACCCGGAGCGAGTGACTGAGCCCAAAAAGTCATCAGGAAGCTGTCAGTGTAGGCAAGTCACTGTCCCACAAACGTCTACAGGACCAGAAATCTTTATAAACCTGGAGACTTCACCATCTGGCTTTGTCTGGCCTTCATACTTTTATACTGTCTGTGGCTCCATGTTAAATAAATCATTTGATGTTTTGCAGATTATCCGGTGACTCCCGGAGCCGGCTGCATGAATGAATCCGGCTTCATGCTGCCTCGTGTCAGAATCAGAAAAACTTCATTATTGATCGCAGAGCTGTGAAAATTTGTCTGAAACGAGTCTCTGAGTCTATACAAACAAAACAACAAAGACATGAAACACTCCAGAAACTCCACAGAGAAAGATCAAATTTTGACCAGTTAATCATGTTAATAGCAGTTCTGTATTGGTCCAAGCTGCAGGGACTCCATCAGGGTCCTGATGAGGTGAAAGGTCACATCTGATTGGCTGATTTTGGAGTGGAGGCTGTGCCGGTTATTTTGCTCTGCTTTGTTTCTGTCTAAAGGTGTCAGCTGGTGATCAGCTGATCACGGGGCCGGGTTTAAAAGAGAGACGCCACCCACCTGTTCGCCGCTCAGACATCGTTCTCTTCATGTCAGGAGCTCCGAAACCTTGCCTACGTCAGTCTCCGCCTGATTCAGCAACTGTGAGTGTTTTTCCTCTCGATTCTTTTTCTCATCCCGGCTCTGCTCGCTCTCCGTCTGTAACGCCAGTTCGGAAGCCACGCTTCGTGCACTGATCGTTACTAGAATAACTGCGTGTCTGTTCCAACCCACCGCTAGCCTTCGCCGCGTTTGGGTCTAGCCAGCACGCCACACCGGCACGCCAAATTACTGTGTGTAATTCGCCCGATCGTGACAAAAGGAAAGCTGTTCTCAGCAGGAAGAGGCGCTGCCGGTTCTTTTTGGAAATGTAATCACAGTTTGGAGAAAAGGACGGCGTTCGTACTCCACATGTCTGTCGAGGGCGGGGTTATGATGGTACAAAGATGTTTAGATGTTGGATGGGCCTCTCTGCTGGCTGGTAGCAGAGGTTGTCATGTTGTTTTATCATTAAGCTGAGTGAGAAACAGAAAAGCCTCTGTGTTGACTGCAGCCTGGAGGCAGGATGCACGTCTTCCTGTGAGCACACAGGTGAACATTGGATTTCCTTCTTTCTCTGCAGTTTTATTTTCACTCTTCTTTTCTTTCACTCTTTGCCTCTCTTCATTCAGCAGCTTCTGATGTTATGAATAAATGCAGACTTTGTTCTTCTGCAGCTCGCGTCATTTTGAGGAAGATGTTTCTGTTTCTGACCTCATGTCTCTGTCGGTCTGCAGAGGTTTTATCTTTCATGGATGTTTCAGCTGTGTGATGACCAGTGTTGGGTAAGTTACTTTAAATTAGTAACTTAGTTACATTACTAGTTACTTCTCTAAAAAAGTAACTCAGTTACTTCAAGTTACTCGTTACTTTCAAAGTAACTAGTTACTAGGGAAAGTAACTTTGGTTTTACTCAGAATTCTCTTGTTAATGTGTTGCTTCCGTAACTGGATACCCAGCCAGACTGCCAGTCTTCTAGCTTGCTTACTTGCCACAAGTGCACTGTGCCACCTACCAATAGAAAGGAAAAAATAATGTGCACATTTCCACGAGAGAAATCCCACGCCTGGACCGTCGTTGACCGCCGCCATGATTCTAGCCTGCTTTTTACATCCAACACAAAAACTGCAGTCGTGGTGCTTTTGATTGTACTCAGAACTTGGAAATTCTGCCTTCTGAATAGGAAGATGTAGGTAACACCAGACTGCAGATGAGCTGCATCCAGGGCTGGACTGGGACAAAAAAATCGTCCCGGGCATTTTGACTAGAGACCGGCCCACCATTATAGGAAAAATCATAAAGCCTTTGAATGAAAATAAACACTGTTGTGACAGTGATGTACACTGTTCTGATGGTATATATGTATCAATATATCAATCGTTTGTTGTAAGACTCAGATAATTATTTTTTTAAAAGTGAGACATTTTAAATGAGAATAATAAAGAAAAGTATTTCCTTGTGCCCCCCTTTCCCTGTTAATGCCCTACCTGGCCCCCTGGCAACACTTTGCTAGACCCGCCCCTGCACAGTTACCAGCTGTCAGCTATGTAGAAAAGGATCCTGGTGTTATTTGTCTCTCAGAAACAGTTCATAACTTCCCTTCAACTCATCCATGTCACCTAAAAGGTAAACCTGTTTCTCCATCACCTGTTCAGCTCTGATGATTCAGTAAGGACATCTCCTGGTTTCATCTGTTTCCCTCTCACCAGATAACCAAACCGATATCATGACCAGCAGCTTTACAGCTGTGGCTCCAGCAAACATCAGCTGATACTAGAAATTAATATTAAATAAATTCTAACAACAGCTGATCAAGCTTAAACGTGCTGCTGTTGTTTAACGCGACATCCGCTGGTTTCCTCTTTCTGGCGCAAAGTGGGCGATAAATAAACAAGAGAGAAAAGCCGATCAGCTGATCATTGATCAGTTTCGTGATTGAAGTAGAAACAGGAGAGAATGAGAGAAGAAGAGGCAGCTGTGCAGCTTCAGCTTTGTGTCTTTTTCATTGTAGCTGAAGTCCGGGACAAACTGTGTTCCTTTTCACCTCAGTACGAAACGCGTAATATTTTCTCTGAATACGAGACGATTCTGTTTTTTACGGGACGGTTGGCAACTCTAATAATTAACCATAAGAACAAAATAAAGTTCAACATCAGTAACATAGCACCCACCCAGCTGTATAGAAACTCCGTCATGCTAGCTAGCACGCAGTACGAAAATGTCAGCATAACGAAAATAAACTCCACCTAAACTTGGTTTATATCTGACTCCGATAGACTGCAGGTCATAACTTCTTACCTGAAGTTCAGTTCACAGAACACCAGCGGCCGCCTCGGGTCTCTCTTCCTTCTGCCTCCCTTTTCCTTCATCCACCTGCTGGCCTCCACCACTTGCTAATGTTATTGAATCTGTGGAAGCTCCGCGATATCCACCACACGAAGTAACGAGTAACGAGCCTATCTAAATCCCAGTAACGAGTAACGCGTTCCTGGTTTTGGCATAATAACTAGTTACCGTGCTCGTTCCCATTATAATAACGTAGTTACTGTAACGCGTTACTTAATAACGCGTTAGTCCCAACATTGGTGATGACGACAGGCCTCTCCTGGCCATCAAATGCTCATCACTCAATTTTTCATTCACATCTGAGTTTCTGAAATGGTGCTGCGTATAAAAACGTCAGTAACTGCTGAACATTAAAGCTCTGAAGCTGAAGGTCTGAACTTTAATCACATCCTGAGTGCTCGACTGTAAGACTGAAAAGCTGCCCCTGTCCACATATTTATGGCTCTGACTGTAAAGGACACTGCACTCACAGTCCTGTGTTTAATTTGCAGTGGTTCTCTGAAAATGTAGAAAAGCTAAGACTCTAGAAATCCTTTTATTTATTTGACTATAATAAATATACATTCCTCTGTCGTCAATACAACTACATTTTGTTTAACTCATTCAAATAAATAGTGACATGGTAATAAATATAGAATTATGGTTCTTGCTTTGGGTTTGTATCCTAATAAGTTTGACTCTGAATCATGAGACATTTCAACTGATGTGTAATGTGTTTAATTTCATTCTGAATGGACGGTTGATGTTTAAATACTGTAGTCTGTATTTATCAGAGGTAAGGCAGGTGTATTTGAACAACACAATACAAGAAATACAAAATGCAAATGAGCAGCTAACAGGAAACAGATTATAGAGGAAGAAAATGGAGGCGTGCAGTCGATGGTTAGGTCTCAGATTAGAAAGCAAATTCTTTGTTCAGTCAAATAAGAATGCAAAGAGTCTGATGTGCTGCAGTTTGTGCTGTTTTGCATGGGAGCAGCAACAAACAGCAGGACTTTGTCAAGGTCACCGGCTCCAGTCTCAGGTGATGTTCAGCTGATTGTCATCGAAAAGCAGAAAAACTGGAACCAGAGTGCCATGACTTCAGTTTTACAGCCTGCTGCAGCCACAGCAGGTTAGCCGGAGAAGCTGCCGCTCCTTCCTCCCACATCTATGCTGGAGTAGATTACAGTTAGTGCGCTTTGTTTACAGTCAAATCACCAGCAGGTGTTATAAAGACAGCAGTGCTGAAGGGAAACAGGCCTCTCACACAGGCAGGGTCACCAGGGAGAGGACGAGGTCCGAGCGTTTCTCAGAGAGCCAGGGCTTCACTAACAGTGCAGTGTAGGACATAACTGGTGCGGTTTCAGGTTCCCTGATTGAATCCCTGCTTCCCATCAAGCTGCAAATTCACATTTGTTGTTGGAAATTTTTTCACATTCAGCAGAAGCTGCTGTAAAAGCTGCATTAGCATGAAACTTTCAGACAAATTTATTGTAGCTTCACAAAATGACGTCACTGCATCTCTACAGATTGAACTGTGAAGTTATCTCAGACTGTAAATGTGATTAAAATTCAAGCTTACACCAGACTTTCAGGAAGCTGCTGCAGAGAAGCTGACATTCAGTATTGGCCGATGTGCTTCTGCTTTGCTGTCTGTGCTATTTTTGATTTTTGAATGCTTTAAAAGATCCACGTCTAGAGATGCAGCGAAGGAGGCAGCAGGGAAACATCCTGCAGAGACGTCTGCAGGCTGAAGATCGCTCCTCCCCTTTTCCTGTTTCACAGTAAAGAAGAGGTCCACCTCCTGACTTTCAGTCACCCAGGTGACCGCGACTTTACGGATTCTCGAGATGAGCATGGTCACTGAATAAAGGTGAACGTCCGAGCCCATTTTATTCCTCTCTGTATTTGTTGTGCTCGTCTTTTAGTGTATGTTGTGGTTGTTATCAGTTAATAGCTAATGATTATTAATCTTACACCAAATATCATGTAATGAGTGCATTGACAGGACCAGTGCTGGAATGTAACTTACTACATTTACTCGAGTACTGTTTGAATGAACAGTACTCGAGTGCGATCGGTGCGAACCACCGATCGGGTCAGAGGTGTGGACACGCTCTTCATTATCCACAGATGTGAAGGAGCTCCCACACTCCGATAATCACCATGTCAGACGCTGGAACACATTTATAGTCTGTAGAAATCACTGTGTTTAAATATGACTATTTCTCACCAGGATTCACAGCTGAACTATAAATAATAAGTAATAACAGTTTTTCTTTTCTGTCTTTAAAAAAAACAGAAAAAGCAAAATGTCATAATAAATGTACTAATAGTCTTTCTAATAGTTTATTCATGTTATTTTTTTTTTTTTTTTACATTTTTAAACATAAAGAAGTAACATACCAGGAAAATCATGAGTTAATTAACCAAATGAACTAATTATCAACTTCCTGGCAGTTTTTATGAATGAAAATCCTTTACACTTTATAAAATGTAAATATAATAAAACAGCATTAAGTGTTAATATTAACAGCTTCAAGCTCAATGGTAGTGACATTTACATAACTTTAGCTTTCTGTTTCCATCATGGCGACCCGAATATGGTTTTATACCTGCATATCTGTATATCGTTCCTCCTCTATCACATTATTTCACAGCTGTGGTCCTGTGGTGTTACACGTGCTGTGTGCAGCTTTTCTTCATGTGTTCATCTCTTTTTATTTCCAACGTGTGAACAGCTAACATAGAAACAAATGAAAACATTTTTTTTTAATTTTTTTTATTCATTTGTATATAAATCTGTTATTCCAGGTTGAAAGTGAGCAGGCTGAGGTTGATTCATAATTTAAAATTTATTTACACACTTTATTGTGTTTTATAATAATAATAATAATAATAATGATACGTTTGTCTAATTTTCTAATGTTTTTCCCCCTCTGAGTCTGCGTGCTTCAAAATCAGGTGCAGCAGGTGAAACCACTGACTGTGTTTCTATTGGGTGAAAGTGTCCTTCTTTACTATTCTTTTCATTTCACATCTTTTGGTTTTGCGTGACTTCTTCATATATTGTGTGTCTTCATTGTTTTTCTCCATAAAAATGTTTCTTTTGTTGATATAAATAAAAAACGTTGAGGACTACAAACCAGTCTACAGAGGCGCTCAAACGTTCCACGCACCTCGAACGCATCAACCAGTCTGATTAATGTGGTCCTTTCTGATTGGCTGTCCTCCAGGAAGTAGGAGTCGGCGCTTACTTGGCGTTCATGTGCGACACTGAGGAGAAACAGGCTGATTTGTGGTGCTGAGCTCGGTCGAAGCTCGCGGAGGGTTTTGGGGAGAATGGAGATCAAAGCTGTGCGGCTCGCTTTTATCTTCCTCACCGCCGCAGTGACTGCGCAGCTGCAGCAGCAGGAGGATGAGGAGGATGGAGGAGGATGGTGAGCTACACTCTGCTTCAGCCTGACACGTTTGCATAAAACTCATTCAAACAAAGCCTCGCTGTAGTTTCAACCAGACTCTGTTCAAAAGTCTGTGAATTTAACAGCTGTGTCCACGAGGAGCGGATTCAGTGGCACTGTTGACGTCATAAGTTTCATGCAGGATGAGCCTGCATGATGAGCCTGACAATTATGATAAACGTATTAAACCATCCTCGTGCTCGTAAATACGTCATATGACAGCTGATTTTGCCCTCATCATTTCATGTTATTTTTAGAATTGTTTAATAAAATATAAAAGAATAATTTCAGACTGTTTCCATCTTAGCTTCCTGCAGCACTTCAGCAGAGGCCGAGGGTGGAAATTTGAACGAATCATTTTATCATTTAAAGATAAACTCTGGATTCAGATTAGTGACCTGAGCTGCTGAGAGGCTGCAGTTCATCCAACGTCCAGCAGAGGCAGCAGTGAGTCAGTCCCCATAGACTCCCATGTTAGAACTTTACAGCAGAAATAATCATGCCTACAGCCTGTAGATAAATCCCTTCTTGATAACACCTGTGTTTATAACTCACCTATTTAAAGTATGCATAATTATGGGCGTGGCCTCGGTGACCGACAGGTGGATGGAGACACAGGTGTAACTGTCTGCTAGCTTCACCTGAACTGGACCTCTGGACCGTGTTTGTGCTGCTGGAGCATTTTGAATGACATCATGTGACCAATAACATGGCTGCTGAGGTCACTGTAGTATCACAACGTCTGAGCTCCGGTTTAGGTGAAATCTGAGGAATGTTATAAAAGGACGATCTCTGGGTTTGAGTCTACGTCTCAGTTTTAGTTAATAGAACCTCCTCCTCACATCCTGGAGGTCATCAGCTCGCATGTGACATGAATGTGGGGTTTTTAAGGTGGAATGAGGGAGACAGATTTAAATGATGAGCTGTGATGATGAGCTGCTGACTGACTGAAGGAACTGTGTGAGTGTCCCTGTTGAAGCATGTGAAGCAGCTCCACAGGTGAGCTTTGCTCTCACCTGTGCGCCCCGCTCTGTGCTCAGGTTCTCGGCCTCAGACGTCAGGTCTCAGGATGAAGGTCGGTGTAACATCGACGTGCTGGACGGCTCCTCGCTCTCGTACCAGCAGTTCATGGAGAGGTGCGTGAGTAAGCTGCTGTTTCCCAGCAGACATTCACTGATGACATCACCGTGTAAACAGCAGCACTAACCTTCAACTGTGTTTCCTGCAGGTACGCGTACAGCAGGCCGGTCATCCTCAGAGGCCTCACCGACAACACCGTACGTATTTACACATGAAAACAGACATCTTATCTACATGTAAGCATCACATGACTGAGCTGCAGGCAGGTGAGCACAGGTGAGCAGCCTGAAACATCACGCTGGATCTCCGTTTCAGAAATTCAGGCTTCTGTGCTCCAAGTCGGGCTTACTGAGAGAGTACGGCGCCCACAGAGTGAGGCTCAGCACGGCCAACACCTACTCCTACAGGAAAGGTACGCCTGTCTCACCTGTGCGGCCTCACAGACACACCTGTTCACTTCCTGCTCCTGACTGTGCTGATCTGTTTCAGTGGACGTTCCCTTCCAGGAGTACGTGGACGAGTTTCTGAGGCCTCAGTCTGCGGACGCCCTCGGCAGCGGTGAGTCTCCAACCCGCCGGCGCCGCGCGGACAGGTGTTCAGGAAACGCTCTCGTTTAGTTTCTTGTTTCTGGCTTTGCTTTGTTAAACTTGTTTTTTTGTTTTCTCTCTTTTTATTTGTTCCAGTTTTTTAGGTTTTGTCATTTTTTTGTTGAATTATAAATATTTTTGGTCACTTTGCTTTTTAAACAATTGTTTTATTATTAGTTTATTAATATTTTTTGGTTTTAATTGTTTGTATTTTCTCTCATTTATTGATGACCTCAATAATTTGATCAATTGACATCAATTGATATATTCCTTTGTTTTTTATTTAATGTTAAATATTTTTTTTATTTAGTTTTAAATCTTATTTCCGCTTTTTTTTTTTTTTTTTTAATGAAATTTTGTTGTTTTTTCATCTTTCAGAATTTGGTTTATTTAACTCTTTTTTTAATTATTTATTTTTCTGTCAGAGACCTTGTTTATTTCAAATGTTTTCTATTTTGAACATTTTGCTTTTATTAACGTGTTTTGGTTTCATTCATGATGCTGTACACCGTGCTTACTAACTTGTTTCCGTCTGTGTTTTCTTCGACAGGACGCTGCTGTGACGTTTATGCTGTGAGATTTCTTTTATTGAATAATGTTTGCTTTTCCTGCAGACACGCTGTATTTTTTCGGGGACAATAACTTCACCGAGTGGCAGAGTCTCTTCGAGCACTACGAGTCTCCGCCGTACGTCCTGCCGCTCACCAGCGGAGCGTACAGCTTCGGCATCGCAGGTCAGAGAGCGGCAGACAAACGAGGAATGACAGATAAAATCAGGAGAAGGAAAAAGAACGACCTGACAGGAGTCGTGTGATCCATAATTCTAGCTGTTCCACATGAAGCTGCTTATTCAGAACTATTTCTGTGAAAATTCTGTTGAAATGAGAGAAATCTCAGAAATATCCGAGTGTGGAATCCAAACTGTAGCTCCGCTTTCTTCTTCAGGTCCTGGAACAGGAGTCCCCTTCCACTGGCACGGCCCGGGATACTCCGAGGTCATCTATGGAAGGAAGGTGGGAGGAAACCAGCTGCCTAATTAAACTAATTAAAGAGGCTCTATGTGGGGTCAGAAGGGATTCTTAGAGGGGAGGGGCTTTGTGGACATGTGGCGCCCTCTGCTGGATCTCAGCCATTCAGAGCTGGATGTCCGATCCTGGGCGCTAACTGAGTGGATGAGGTGTGGTTGTGTAAATGCTTGCTTTAATCTGCGGGTCATGTCTCAGTGTCAGATTCTCCAAATAAAACTGAAGTAAACTAAAACTGCTTCCTCACAGAGTGATGCGTTTCCTGTTAACCTCTGAATTACTCCTCACACAGCGGTGGTTCCTCTACCCGCCCGATCAGGAGCCTCACTTCCACCCGAACCGCACCACCCTGTCCTGGGTCACAGAAACGTACCCCTACCTGCCGGAGGACGAGGCCCCGCTGGAGTGCACCATCCGACCCGGAGAGGTAACGCCGCGCGACCTGCTCACGACTCGCCCCAACCACACACAGCAGGGCCGCTTTATTTTAGAGGCCGTTTCAGTAAAATCACCAAAGTTAGTTCATGTGTGTAAAGTAAAAACTGTCCTGTGCTCGGGGCTTCGTCTGGACTCTGACCCCAGACGCCGGCAAGCTTTTGGTCGTTTTTAACGTAGCAGCACAAAGCAGTGACCCGTTCAGAACGCCACAGATAAACAGCTGGATTTAAGAGAGACGGGATTCAGCAAAGCTTCAGATACGAGATCAGTGATTCTCAGGCACGTTACTGCTCACGAACACCTCATGCTTCTGAAGTTTTCAGCCATCCTGGAGATTTTCCAGCCCCTACAGGAGACCGCGGCCCTAAACTAAGACCTCGGAGCGCTGGCTGTTACATTTGAACGACTGGATCGTGAACGCAGCGCTAATGGTGTGTTTCTGCATGTTTGTCCTCCAGGTGCTGTATTTCCCCGACCGCTGGTGGCACGCCACTCTAAACCTGGACACCAGCGTCTTCATCTCCACCTTCCTGGGCTGAGCTCCAGCTCTCTGGACGTCTTTAAGGATTTCCCGGCACATTTTAGGAAAACTGACTCATGGAGGGATTCAACCACAAATAACAGATTTGTGTAATTTTAGGATCTGGAGTGATGCGGGTTTAATTCTACAGACCGCGGGATCACGATCACAGATTACTTATTTATTTTAGCAGACTGTTGGAATGTTGATCATCACGCAGCGTTTCTGCAGGAGGCGGAGTTCAGCTCTGCGATCAGGGTCCGTGTGCTGCAAAAGATTTTACTTGAAATCAAATGCAAACAACTTTTAATTTTTTGAGATTTGATTTTCTGTCATGTTAACTTTTTTACGGCGACCCTGAGGGGTCACGGAGAAGCAATAAAGTATTTAAAATCCTGGGAATTAAATTGGATTTTTAAAATGTTTTTATTACAAAGGTCTGAACAAACTGTAACATGACTCTAACACTGAGACCTCCGACTCTCCGGCTGCCTCGAACAGTCAGGCAACGACTCGGGGAGAATTTCTTCCAAAATGCAAAAACGATGTGACAGCTGTGAAATCTCCACACATCTGGAGACAAAAGCCTTCATGGCTGCAGCCAAAATGCTAATACTGAGGCCCCAATGTGGGCGGAGTCAGTGATCATTTCCATCTTTTATATACAGTTTAACAATCTGAGGCAATAGTTAAATGTGTCCATGTATTTTATTCATGCAAAACGTTTAATATGTTTGGGCCCTGCAGGCCTCCGTAGGTGTCTGCTACTCATCGGAAGAAATAAAGAAAAAACAAAGAGCTGAGGTTGAATATGTGTTTCTGGAGCTTTTTCAATGAAGACTTTAATGAAATTCTCATTTTGTCTTTTAGCTGTTTTTGGATTGTTTGTGGTCACTGAGCGAGACGAGCACAAATAACTGAGGCTGAAATACAAAAACATGAAAGATTTATTCACATTTATTTCTTCTGAACATGTTCAAACATCTGCAGGTTGTTCTTTCAGAGTTTTCCTGTACAGACGTCACATCACCTGGACCTGAAAACCGTTCCCTGTAACATCTGCTCCCACTAAACAACCACGCAGGTTTAACTTGATTGATCTGAAGCAGAAACGATAAAAGAGCAAAAACATCGAGGATGAAACGAGTGAAAACAGGCCGTTGTACAGAATACCAAGCATGGTGCGATGTCTCATGTTTGCTCCGGGGGTCAGTGAACGCAGCGTTCGCCTCACAAACACCATCTTTAAGGACTTTTCCAGTTTTGTCTCCTCAAACATTTAATATTTACAGCCGAAGCGTTCGGAGGCCGGAGCTGCGACGTGGATGTGAACCAGTAAAACCAGAGTTTAACCTGTGATGTTTATGACATATCTCAGCAGCGTCCGATTTTTCCTGTCAGTCATAAAGAGCGGTGTCGGCTCAGCGCTCTCTCCTACGTCCTGCACTGGGAAAAAGTCCAAAAGCGGGAACGGTCACACCTTGTTCCAGAGATCTGATTGGTTGGCGAGTGATGATTTCACACCTGCTGATCTCTTTTCTCATCTCGCGTCGCAGCCCGGGCCTCGGCTCCCGCTACAGCTGATATGATTGTTGTGCGGCGGCGTGATTGTGGTCATGTGATTCTCAGACTGCTACGCCATCAGTGCAGGGCTTCGTTTTCAGTCCATATGTAATCAGATTAAAGCAGAAGTGGTGGGTTTGTTTCTGTGGACACTAAAGTGGACCCACTCTGCTCATTAACTGGACTCGAGAGCAGCTTCCTTTTATTTCTCCTGGACTTTAGCCCACTCAGCTCAGCGGTGCAGGAAAAAAACATCTGCAGTTTAAACTTTGTGGCTCACGGGGATTAGCACGCGCACACCGAGCGTCATGTTTAATACAAACATCCACCACTGGAACAGGACATACAGGACAGGAAATAAGGAGAAGCTGACCTCACGCAGCAGCTGGTCTTTACCTTTCACAATAAAACCTCTCAGAGTGACGGCTGCTGTGACTGGGATGATTAAAATAAAGCCGGACTGAACAAACTGGGTCAGTAGTCCTCCACCCATCCGTTCTCCAAAATAAAAGCGTCGATGACTTCCTTCATAGCCAGGTTTGGGATGAGCTGATCTTGGGTCAGCGGCGTGCGCGTCACCGGGTCAAAATGTCCGACTCTCTGTGGGAACAGAACAGAGAGGAGAGAGCCGTGGGAGAGCTGTGCGTCCTGTCGTCATCATGAATACTGCAGACTTTAGTTACACTTCATTCGCTGGTAAAATCAGGATTTGATGAGTTTTTCATGGTGAAAATGAGTCAATAAAAGCATGTGTGAGCGAGTTGGGGCATTTTTTACCTGCAGGTGCTCCTCGATGTCTTTGCGGTCGTAGGTGATGCCGCTGGGAGTGATGCACGGCTCCCTCATCAACTCAAAGCTGATCTTTCCACACAGGAAGTCTGGGATCTCACGCTTCTGTCAAACACCAAAACAAACTCATTTGTCCTAAACCGGCTCTTTGTATGCGGACTCGTGCGACTGAGGAAAACACGGCGGACCATCACTGACCTTCCTCTTTTCATCGACCTGACAGAACAGCTCCTCCAGGTCTGACAGGTATTTGTCCTGCAGATAAATAATATAAATCAGAATTAGTTTGCTGGCAGCATTTCAGCTTTAATGTTTTGCACTATCAGGACGCGTCTGATGTCAGTGTTGGAGAATTTCACAATAAAAGCCTACGTGTTTGGTGTGGATCTCGTTGAGACGCTGTTGGACTCTGCTGTCGTCGGATTTTTCCTCTTGCTTCTGTCTGCAGCGTTCCAGTTCTCTGAGGATCAGACCACACAGACAGACACACTTTACTCCAGGAGTCTGCGTTACAGCGACCAAACGGTCGGCGGCTCGTTTCTCTCGGGCCCTGCCTCTTTTTCTCGGCGTGGATGAGTTTGGTGAGGTAGGCCTGCAGCTCGCTCTCCTGGTTGATCCTCCTCTCCTCCATGCTGTTCCAGCGCTTCTTCTTAGCGATGCGCAGCGCGCTGGGGATGTCGTCGCCAAAGTTCAGCCGCTGCTCTTTTGCCAGATTATAAGCTGCAGAAGGAAACAAAGAATTTTTTTATGCAGTGCTGCCTGAGGGCCTCAGATTCTCAGAATGATTTGCTGAGACTGCAGATGATGAGAGCAGCATTCCTGTAAAACTGTTCCAATGTTTGCAGACTCGGTTTCTTCACTTCTGAAAAAGCAGGCGTGTTCTAAATCCGTACCTTTCTGCAGATTGCCGATGGCCTCGTCGTAGTTTTCCATCTCCAGGTGACACTGACCCATGAAGAAATGTGCTTTGACCGACTGGCTGTCGAGCTCCAGAGCCTGCCTGCAGTCTGCCAGAGCTTTGTCGTACTGCTGCAGCTTCACGTAGCACAGCGCTCTGTTGGTGTAGTACGCCGGGACGGAGGGACTGTGGCTCTGACGGAGAACAGACACACAGAGGAGGCACTGATCAGACCGATTCCTCAGTTTCTCAGAGAACATCATGAAAGTCGGGAAAAGTGTGTTTATATGAAAATGGGCAGAGGGAGGAGGGGTGAGCACGCTGCCCATCACCTGACCCTTACTATGGCTTTGCTGTAGCAGGCTGCAGCCTCCAGGTATTTGCGGCTCAGGAAGAGTCGGTTTCCCTGCTCCTTCAGCTCCTGAGCCGACACCGAGGCATCCTTCTCCGGACTTTCGGACATTTTGTCCCCAGAGCTGGCTGCACCGCCAGCAGCTGCCGCTTTGCTTTGCTTCCCTATCCTGACGCTGGGATCCAACTGGAGGAAGAGGAAACTGGAAGGGAAAGATCCAGAGGGAGAGTCAGTGTGAGAGGATGTTCGGTACCTTTACCTGGCACGAGCTACATCCTAATGAACAGCATCCTGTCCTGATTGGACGATGAGATCAGACTTTGATTACACAATCAGGATATTATTGACTAGATGCAACAATGCTGTAACTTTGATTACTGAGTTTGTGCAGGTAAACAAAACTACACGTACCTGTAATCCTACCATGTCAGTTTGAGTGCATTTATTAGTTCTTACTGCGCATCCCCACAGACACTGAAAACATGACTAACCCGTTTTTCACGGAGCTCTCACCGCCCACATACCATACAGGAGGAAATGCTAATGTGGAGCTAGCCTTAGGATGCTAACGTTAATATGTTTCTTTCCCTCGTTTTCCCGCCTGGTTCTTCAGATCTTTGGTCTCCATCCGCGCTGTTTAACTAAAACTGGGCAATAAAGCTAATCAACGAAGCCTGCTATCAGCCAGCACAGCTAGCAGTAGCAGATGCGACACACACCTAACGCTAGCTAAAAGCGTACCTGAGCGTCACGGATACACACCTGTGGAGGCTGAAAACCACCTGGACCTCGAAGGGCTCACACTTCCTCTGTGACGTGTAAATGTGCCGTTTTTATATAAAATACCACGCCGAGATGAAGCGCACAGCTACGAGCTGCCAACAGATGTTTTGGTTTGGAGCGTGATGAAAAACGCGTCATCACGCACGGAAGTGGATTTGGGGACAGAAAATACCTTAAAATATTTCGGATTTTTATATTTTTTCTCTCTCAGAGGAATTTGTAGATATATTTAGGGCCAATAATGTGTACGTAACAATCATAACAAGCTCGGTTTATCCTGCAGATATGTCAATAAATATATGTTAAAAATTATTAATAAAAGTCACATTACAGTCACGGTGTACTGGGGCCGGTGTTCCAGATCAACTGGCGTTGGTCGAACAGATGTGTGGCAGTCTTGCGTTTCAGGAGCTGCTACCGACAAACCAGCAAAAAAACGCCAAATGTGTCATCTGTGACACTTGTGAGGTTATCGCAAACACACTCCGTCAGTCTTGATGCCGTTGAACAACAAAATGTTTAAAAATGTCGCGAGTTTACCTGGTGATATCCTCATGCGCGACGCGATCGCGAAAACAGCAAACAATTAACCCCACGCCGGTGTTGTTCACCGGACAGGAAGAGTAAACGATCGGGAGACTCTTGCCGTCGTTATCGTTCCCCTCGCACGTTTTATTTCTCCGGTTTCAGCGTTTTTGCTTCACAACTAAAGCGTGCAGTTTACTTTGTGCACTAACATGGACTCGAGTCAACCAGCGCCACCTCTGGCCGAGTGCCACAGCCTACAGCCAGATCAACTTGTGACACACATCTGCACCACGTTTGAATTCGTTTCATGCACATTTGTACCTTTCAATTGTGTCTGTTTGTGCGTCATGCAAATAAACCTTTGAAATGAATGAAATGATATCATATATTTATTGTGGCCTACATTTGTACAAAATTCCAAATTATATACACAAAGTCATAGAAATCACCACTCCAATTGGTCATCATGATTTTAATATTCTCTTTTTCCATAACAATGAAATACGCCTTGGACAAATATGACACATCAATAGTTCATTAGTGTTGTCACATCACATCCTGTCTGTGTCTTTTCTCTGGAAATGAATATTTCCAGCCAATATAGGCAATCCATCAACATGGCTGGAGAGTTGGTAGTTATATACAGTCTGTATAAGTGTGGTTAATCTAATGAACATTTGTAAGGAGATGGCAGTTACTGTGAATGTACAGCAGGTGATTAGCAATAAACAGTCAGACAATGACTCTGACAATCTCATTCAGTCTTGCAGATTGAATGCACCTTCTGCAGAAAGTGGTACCACACAGTGTGTGTGGACTTCCCCTGTGCAGAAGGCGACTACAAATGTTTTGGGTGCTAAATAAACAGAAAAAATTGATCCCTGTTGTCTTTGCTTACTGATTGTTTTTAGTGTTGACAATCCAGATTGCTGGGATTGCATCTTTCAACATGTTTGTGGGTAGATTTGAATGTACCAGGGGTAAGTGCAGCCACTCAGCCTCTACTCAATGTGATCATAGCAGCAGGTGCAGATGTGTCACAAGTTAATCTAGTAGTAGTAGGCTATGGTACTTGGCCACAGGTGGCAGCAGTGGACTGACCTCCATTGGAGACTGCTCCAGCCGCTATGTGATAGTGGATTGTCAAGAAACTGCAATATGACAATAGCAACTTTATTTTCCATTAGATAAACATGTAGAACACAGACATACAACAGTTAGACTTTCCATAACTGTTTTAGGAACAATTTGGTAAAGGTTTTTCGTTCTTACAAACACATTTCTTTTGAACTTGCCCAACGTTCTCAGTTTTTCAATGTTCAACATTTTCAATTTTGTCCACATGATGAACAGAATGTAACTGTGTGCTTTCTGCAGATGTACTTCTTGCATTTCTGCTTGTTTTTAAACAGGGATCTTCCTAACTTAGATTTAAAACAAAAGATTTCTACGTCTCCTCCAGTCTCAAAAACAGATGACAAACCAATCGACACACCTGAGTAACTGACTTTCTTCAATCCACTCACTCTCACTGGCTGTTTATTACTAATCACTGTGTAACTGCTGTAAATTCACAGTAACTGTCATCTCCTTACAAATGTTCATTAGATTGACCACACTTATACAGACTGTATATAACTACCAACTCTAAAATGTTCGTTTGCAGAGAAAAGACACACAGACTACGCTAACGACATGTGATGTTACAACACTAGTGAAATATTAGTGTCATATATTTGTTCAAGATGTTTTTCTTATGGGCAAAAATATTAACATCATGATGAACAGGGGTGGTGATTTCTATGACTTTGTGTATATGATTTGGAATTTTGTACAAATGTAGGCCAATAATAGATACATGATATCATTTCATTCATTTCAAAGGTTTATTTGCATGACGCACAAACAGACACAATTGAAAGGTACAAATGTGCATGAAACGAATTCAAACGTGGTGCAGATGTGTGTCACAAGTTGATCTGGCTGTAGGCTGTGGCACTCGGTGGCGAGTGGTGGCGCTGGTTGATTCGAGTCCATGTTAGTGCACACAAAGTAAACTGCACGCTTTAGTTGTGAAGCAAAAACGCTGAAACCGGAGAAATAAAACGTGCGAGGGGAACGATAACGACGGCAAGAGTCTCCCGATCGTTTACTCTTCCTGTCCGGTGAACAACACCGGCGTGGTATTAATTGTTTGCTGTTTTCGCGATCGCGTCGCGCATGAGGATATCACCAGGTAAACTCGCGTCATTTTTAAACATTTTGTTGTTCAACAGCATCAAGACTGACGGAGTGTGTTTGAGATAACCTCACAAGTGTCACAGATGACACATTTGGCGTTTTTTTGCTGGTTTGTCGGTAGCAGCTCCTGAAACGCAAGACTGCCACACATCTGTTCGACCAACGCCAGTTGATCTGGAACACCGGGAATCGGAACACTCTATTTTTAACATTAGTTCATCATCAAAGTAATTCAGTGACACGTGTCAGCACATCCAGTGGTGCATATAAAAAGAACTTCCTCATAACTAATTCGGTCTAATTCTACAAATATGTAAAAATAAAGGTTACGTTAAAGTCATAACGTACTAGAGAGCAGAAGCTGACTGAGAACCAAGCTCTACATTAATGCATATATAATGATAACAAATGGCTAATAACGTATTCGGTGCATTAGTTTTAAAAATATATTGATAAATAAGGGTTAAAAAGTCAAATGAAAGTAATTGTACAGCAAAGATGTACAGGGAGAGTTCATACAGAGCTTACCTGGGAATCCGTGGATTTTAAAACACGTGGTGTCAAAAGTAACACAGTGACAGGTGTTAGTACACCCACGAATTAGAAAAAGGAATTCCAGCTAATTCGGTGTGTTTAATTTTCCACGCTTTTCCAGTATTGTTAATGCTGCATTAAAGACTTCTCTGCTGATTGTGTCTCAAAAAATGAAATAACGAAGATGTGAAAATTTTCAAGTGTTTATTTCCTTCAATTCACCCGCATGTTTTTTTTTTTATTGTTATTTACATTCATACTGCTATGCATACAGTATATATAAACTTTATAATAAAGTAGCTACTGAGCGAACAGAATACGGAGTAAAAGTCAACCTGAACGTTTAAAAAGCGTCAGTGTAACACTAACCACATCAGAATGCATACACGTCTATTTTCACCCTGCTATCAGAGAAGATAAGCTGCAGATAAAGAGCTCGACTTGTTTTTCTGAAGCATAAAGACAGCTTTCAAACATTTGCATAGTTTTCATTCTGTCAACACGATGGTAGTTTTAAATCCACGAGAATAAAACTGTTTCCTACTTTAAAACACGTCCTTCAAAATAAAACAGACTCCAGCATACAGTTGATAAAGTGCTAATGCTTCACACAGCAGGTCTGCGCTGTGACTCTAAACTAAAACACAACATTCAAGCATCACACTGACACCGCATCATCTCCACGGCTACCCTCCAATCACGTGCCAGCGGTGCAGCGAAGACGGCGTGGACCTGAACACGCTCTGATGTGACGGATAAAGTGCATCGTGTGATTTCTGCTCTAAATGTGGTGTTTGGGGGGGGGTCCGGGTTCTCTGAGGCTCCCAAGTCTGGTTTAAAGACACCTGGGCTGGGAGTCACCTGCAGGTCGAGCTCATCCAATCCGAGTTAGGCAAAACAAAAAAACATGAAACCAGCGTGTTACTTTACACTAAATGCAAACTGAAATTTAAACTCAGTGCAACTATGAGGTCACAGATGGCCCCGCCCCTCAATAAAACTGGTTCAGCTGGACGTTTCTTCCTGTTAAAAGGGAGTTTTCCCTTCCCACTGTCGCCAAGTCCTTGCTCATCTGATTGTTGGGATTGTCTCTGTATTAGTGTAGGGTCTCTACCTTACAATATAAAGTACCTGGGGGTGGCTGTTGTTGTTTGGTGTTATGTAGATAAAATTGAATGGATCCAAATTTCTGACCTTTACTTTCAGATGTTGGGCAGGATTCACACAGAGGTGTTTCGAGCTTCACCTGGTGTCAGCCAATCAAGTCATGCTTATACAAATACTCCAGTGCTGCCACTAGCCAATGAAATCACAATATGGAAATCCTGAGAGAGAAGCATCAAAATGTTGGAGTCAAAGCAGTGAGGAATCAGGAGCTCCACCTTCAAGTGTTGGAGCAGCGCGCAGGTGTGAATCCTGCCTTACAGGTGTGAATCCTGCCTTACAGGTGAACATTCACAGGTTGATCGTGACCGTTTTACTTGTTGCAAGTGCTTCAAAACTCATAAAAGTGGCGTCAGTTTGTAGTGATAAAAAGGGAAGGTATTAAATAGTATTTCACACGGAGACGATTTCCTGCAATAATCCAGAAGAAGAAGAAGAAAAAGTTACAGCATGCTTTTATGTTGAAGGAGCTGCGACGGCGCTAACGTCCAGACTGGCTTAAAAGGAGAAGCTTCATCCCTGCGGACGGGAAACTGGCACTCATGCAGCTTCTCCCTTTGCTACAGGAATAGCACAGGTCACAGGCACTAAGTGCTGCCCCTCTGCAGGCTTCCAGAAGCTGGCCAATGAGAAACAACATGACTGTAAAGGCAGTAGGGCCTTGAAGGGACAGAAGCTAAAACGGCTGCATGAAGAGTCAGCGGCAGATAAAGAAGGTTTATCAGTAAAAGAATAAAAATATGGAGGCAGAAATGAGCAGAATAGATTTAAAGATCTGTGAAGAGACAACGCTTCAACCTCTGAAATAATAAATGACACGGATCAATTGGATCGGCTACAGAAACTCCCACTGAAGTCAGGAGGTACACCTCCTCCTCCTCAGGTCTGTGGTTCCATCCTTGGCTCCTCCAGATGTGAAGCTACGTAAATGTTTAAAAGTAAAGAATGAAAAAACAAGTCTGTGGATGAATGATTGAAATTAGCCTGTAGAGCAGGGCTCCCCAACTCCAGGCCTCGAGGGCCGGTGTCCTGCAGGTTTTAGATCTCACCCTGGGTCAACACACCTGAATCACATGATGAGTTCATTACCAGGCCAGAACTGCAAGACATGTTGAGGTCATTTAGCCGTTTGAATCAGCTGTGTTGGATCAAGGATACATCTAAAACCTGCAGGACACCGGCCCTCGAGGCCTGGAGTTGGGGAGCCCTGCTGTAGAGTAAAGAGTAAATACTCATCCTTTTACCAAATGTTAACACCAGACAGCCAATGAGAGGGCTGCTTCCATTTCAAACCAACAGCTGGAATTAACAGCAACATGATGCCTGAACTTCCCAACATCTGTTCCACATCTGTATGAAAGCAAAACTGAATTATTGAGCTCGTCCTTCAGGAGAGTCCACGCTGTGACGGGCCGTCATGTTGCAGCGTGACGCGTCGCGTCTCTGTTCGTGTCGTCCAATCAGACGTGGCGTGTTATTCTGGTGATGACGGATGATATGTGAACTCTGGTCCTTAAACAGTTCTTAGAAAATTTATTTCATCTTAATTAAATTCAGTTGAAAGTAATCTCAGGTTGGTTTAAACTCAGATTTAAGGAGAATTAAAGTGTTTTCTGATGTTAACCCTGTTTTCTTTCAGCCTCACTTTGATAACGTCTGCTGATGACGAGCTCTGACTCTGACAGACTCAGTCCGGTGTCTGTGGGAAATAACCCTGTTCTCTATCAAGGCAGCGGTCCGATGAGTTCCCGCGTCCATCGGCACGCTTCCTCCCGGTTCGTCATAGCGGCCGAGGCCGGTGCAGACCTGCGGTCTCGGGGCTCAGAGCCGGACTGTGCGTCGCCTTCGAGGGGCTCCAGTTCCCCAGAGAAGCCTGGACGGCCTTCCGGTGAGCCAGTCTGTGCGTGATGGAGAACCCAGCGTTCCCCTCCAGCTGAGACAAAACCACAAGCACCTGTCTGAGAGACAAACACAGCCCGAGTCACAGGTGTAGAAACATGCTCCGCCCCTTTATTTTCTCAGATTGAGGAAATCAAATATTAGCATATAATTCAGTCGTGATTATTTCACGATAGAGTCAGATCCACAGGTTTGTGGACGGTGTCTCAGTGTGTCCCACTACAAACAGGTCTCAGCTGTGATTTAAGTGTTTATGAAGTACAGCGCACGTTTTGAAGTTTGTGCTGAAATGTTGCGGCGTTCCCGGGCGGGTGTGTGAGGCTCGGCGCGCGGCGCACCTGTGCAGAGGAGGGATGCTGTCGATGGTTTTCAGGCTGCTGCGCGTCGACACCACGTTGAAGCTGTCGCTGCAGTCGCAGGACACGTGCAGGTGATGCCTCGGGTGCCTGTTCTCCACCATGACGATAAGCCCCGCCCAGCCGTGGGTCAGGTAGTAACAGGTCATCCCCTCCCGACCCTGACACACAGCAGTGATTCTCCATTACAGGTCAAAGTTTAAAGCCATGAAGGAGACTTCCTGTTAATGTCAGGGTGGATGTTGTTTAATGATGAACGAAGTAGATTTGAAATTGTTAGCGATGGAAATGAAAACGAGAGATTTAAAGAATTCATAAACCCTGAATGAAATCTACGTATCTGAATGAGTTTCAGTCTTCGAGGACGTCAGAGGTGAGACACGTGTTTCAAAGCTCTCAGACTCTCTCACCTCGTGTCGCTCGCCTTTGGTTTCTGCCAGCTGGATGATGGCGTCGGCGATGGTGGTGCTGGAGGCCGTCACTTGCTCCACCATCACCAGTCTGGAGCTGTACACCGCCAGGACGTAGCCAGGCGCCTCCGACCTGCCGCCGCTCACTGAAACAGCAGAACAGCGGCTCATTGATGACGGTGTAACGCCTGCTGTGACGCTTCAGGTACACCTGAGTCAGTTTCCTCTGACCTCTAACTCTTTAATGAGGTCATGCAGTATTTATATGGAGCGGGATGCTCTGCACTTATGTGTGGAGGGCAAAATGTGCAGGTTCTGGCTGCAAAATACAGAATCATCAGAGGCGTCCACGTTCTAGCAGTCTGCACAATCGAACAGCGTCAGGTCCTGACGCGGCGATCGAGTGCTCGTGTCCTTACCTCCGCCCTCGGTGACACAGCTGTGCCAGTGGTTAAAAGCGCAGCAGAGGACGGCGTACTCGCCCGGCTCCAGCATGACGTCGCAGCCCACGAACCTCCTCACCGAGCGGCGGCTGTGCGCCAGCAGGCGGCCCAGCGTCAGCGTGCCGGCGCTGTCGTAGGCGACCCGAAACACCAGCACGCACAGATCCAGCAGGTGGCTCTCCGCCGTGTCCCAGCGCCTGAAAACACGAGCCACCGTCTTCAAAACACCTCCTTTATTTTACCATCTTTACTTTCTCTGACGTTTATTTATCTTTACTTATTTTTTCTGTCTCGTCTGCTTTTAATTATTTTCGTGAGGCACGTTTTATTTATTTCTGATATTTAGTTACTTTCTGCTTTTTTTTGTGAATTTTTATATTTATTAGTTTTTTCTCTGTGCATTTCAAAAGCACAAATGAACACAGATCACCATCCACTCATCGGGGATTCAGCTACCAAAGCTGTGTGTAGGTACAGACCGGAGGCGTTTCAGCCAGTGTCGTCTCTCCTACAGGCGAGCTGGCCTCTGTGGTGGTCAGGTGACCGCAGTTACGTTACGAAAAGCCGCACAGGTGCGCGCCCTACCTGCTGCCCTGCTGGAATAATGCCAGCTCCATGGCCGTCCTCTCCAGCACCGTGATCGACACCACCGACACGGGGACGTCGGCGGCTCGGGGGAAAACGCCGGGGACTCGAACCTCCTGCCAGTCTGAGTGAATCTTACAGATGTCCACGGAGTCGAAGTACCTGCCGGGGACAGGAGAGAACAGCGAGTCTGTTTTTGTTCAGTATTTTGATGCTTTTCCAGAGAGCCTTTAACAGGACAGTTAGGACGACTTCACACTCACTGACTACACAAAGCAACGCACAAGAGGGAAGAGAGTGCAGGCAGGGTGGAGGGGACCTGGTGGATGTTAATGAACACTTTATATTCTGTCATTTGTCATAAACAAACTCTTTGTTTTTCCCACTTTACATCTGAGTAAAGTTTTCTTCTGTAAATGGCCTGTATTTATATAGCGCTTTACTAGTCCCTAAGGACCCCAAAGCGCTTTACACATCCAGTCATCCACCCATTCACACACTGGTGATGGCAGCTACGTTGTAGCCACAGCCACCCTGGGGCGCACTGACAGAGGCGAGGCTGCCGGACACTGGCACCACCGGGCCCTCTGACCACCACCAGTAGGCAACGGGTGAAGTGTCTTGCCCAAGGACACAACGACTGAGACTGTCCAAGCCGGGGCTCGAACCGGCAACCTTACGATTACAAGGCCTACGGTCTTCCTGCTCAGACCGGGAATAAAACTAATGCAGACATCAAAAACATGCTGCTGCCGTCACCTGGTAAAATCCCAGAAGTCCATCCAGAACAGGCCGTCCTCAGCTCGCTGGGCACACAGCTCCCTCTTCAGCTGCGGAGGCCAGTCTGGCCAGTCGTCCGCCCAGGCTCCGGTCCAGGAGAAGCGACCCCACGGGTTCCTCAGCTGCAGTAACCTGACACACACAATGGGATTAACAGACTCGCTAGCTTAAAGTCAGAGTTGGCGAGCCTTTGTAACCTGGCTAGATCACAATGGTAACTGGTGCTGAACACGAGACCTGGTCTGGAGCAGGTTATGCTCAGAGTTACAGTTTAAAACTAGCTGGAAGTGCCAGATTTCACTGATTCCTCCACCTGGTTCCTTTAATGTTAAAAGGGAGTTTTTCCTTCCCACTGTCGCCAAAGTGCTTGCTCATATGATTGTAGGGTCTACCTTACAATATAAAGCACCTTGAGGTGACTGTTGTTGTGATTTGGCGCTGTATAAATAAAACTGAATTGAATTATGCTGCAGATTTAGTGTGTATGCGGTTCCTCGCTTATTAAAAGCTTAAAGATGGATGTTTAGATTTTTTAGGAACAGCCTGGCCTTCATCATTGGTTCGTGCACACGGTCAGACGCGGTTCTAAATTTTTCAAGGAGTACGATGAAGAAGATGCTGATGACTCACAGATTTCTGAGTGATTCAAACGTGCGGTTTGTGATTAATGATGTTTCACGTCTTCTAAAGGTTCACGCTGCTGGTAATCTTCATCTGCATGCTGACACTGATGGAGACAGCGATCACCCGACACATCTGCAGTGCAGAGGCCGCTGCAGTGAAACCCGTCAGCGCGTCAGCGGTGCCGGGTTAATGAGATGGGCCTGACGTCCACGGAGACATCTCAGACATCTCTTTCAAACTTTTTCAAGTGTCTGCAGACTCCACCTCCAACCCCACCGACAGAAAAACACCGCTCCTGCATCCGTTTATGAGTAATCACCCTCCCGTTCCCTCGAGGGTTTCTCTTGCAGTACGACTCCTGCCACCTCCTCCTGCGGATCCTCCTCCCCCTGTAGCTCGCAGCAGTCGCCGCTGTAGGTTTGAGGAAACATCCTCTATGCGTGCGAATGATGAAGCGGTTAATGGAGTGACGCTGAGAGGAACATTTGTTCTCTGAATGTGCCCTTAAGGCAGCACTCCTCTGCAGACCTGCTGCATTTACACTGTGGGAGTTTTGATGGATGATAAAAGCAGAGCCTCCGGGCTCAGGAAAAAACACCCCCGCCTGTCCCACGCAGGAGCAAGTCACTCTGACTGATGGAGGCACACACGACTGCAGACATCGAGTCTCTGCTGTTTGTGCAGTTTGTCTCTGCTGCTCTTTATGTCTGTTCAGGATGGATGTGTGCTCGTGTGTGTGCTCAGGTTTGTCGTGTGGCCGAGTGTTCGACTCCCTGCTGCACTTTGCTCTGTTCTCAGTTTGCTTTGCGTCTCCTTGTTGGTCTTGTGGCGTCTCTTTGTCTCCACCGTGTCTCTTTGGTCGACTTGGTAACTGTTAACTTCAAACAGAGACTCAGAGAGTGATGTCATCAGCGGGTCTGTCTGACCGTCAGTGTTTTGGACACAGAATGACTGTATGTGGACGAGAGGGTGGAGCTGAGTAGGTGGGGCTTCTTTGATTTGTAGTTTTCTGCATTAATTTATGTTTGAAACGTTGTTGTTTATGGAAAAACTCCAAAACCAGGCACCAGGTTTCCAACACCAGATACAGGCAGTGGAAGGAAGTCTTTCCTGTTTTTACTGAGGAGGAGAAATGCACATCCACCTGTCAGTCAAAGAGGCCACGCCCCTAATAATGCAAACTTATCCACAATCCAATTCAAACAGGTGAGTTATGAATATGTTATCGTTTTTTATCCACAGAGACAATCAGTTTGAGCATCAGGCTGTAAACTGTGACTCACTGCTGGAGGATCTGCAGGTTTCTCAGCTTCTGTGTTCAATTTTTAGGAAACTATAATGACCATAATAACCAGGAGCAGCAATAACAAGAACAGTAACCAACGAAGCAGCCTCGAAGCCTCACCTGTGGCCGTCGACGTCCCGCACATCGAGCACAGAGTACGCGTGGCGCGGACGCAAACCCAGAGACTCGTACTCCGCGTCGTCCACCTTCATGTTACCTCCTCCGCAGGATGCCCCCATCAGGAACCTAACAGCAGCATGAACAGAGGCGGGGTTAACCGACCTTAAAGAAACAGCTCCGTCCTCTCAGAGCACTTCAGCCTTCCCGCAAACTTCTCACCCAGCCTCTTTGGAGCTCAGCATCTTGGCCCAGATCAGGTCCGTGTCGATGGGCTCCTCTTTGGGGTTGGTGGCACTGACCTGGAGGGCCAACGACTCGCAGGGCGCCCCGGTCAGGGTGGAGAGGCCCTCGATGGCGCGGCCGGCTTGCAAAGCAAAGTAGGAACCGTGGAGCTTAGCCAGAGCCTTTTCAATCAGAGCCACCCACAGCTGCTTCCTCTGGGCCTGGAGACACAGAGAAGGGGCGGATGGCGAGGATCAAAGCTTTAACATCATGACGAGAAGAGGAAGTGCACATATGTTCATGTGTTCACACCTAATCAGAGAACCTGAAGCCTGTTTCTGATCCTGATCTCATCATTACTGACTAAAGCAGGCTAACAGGACCTGAGAGTGGACACGCCAGGACTTCCATTAGAAACCTCCAAATTCTAAGATGCACTAAAAGTATTAAAGTAATCCAGGGATAGTTTTCTTCACCTAACAGGTAAAATACCTGTTAGCTAAGTGCTGCTCATTTCATGCCTGAACTCAAAATGCTGTGAAGTACGGTGTGGTGAACAGAAATTATTTTACTGCATTCAAAACCTGTAAAAAATCTAAAGGATATTCTTCCACAGATAAAACATCCGAACTCAGCCAGTAATAAATCGCTGCCCTCTGGTGGTGAAGCTGAATTCTGCAGCAGGTAATCACACAAAGTGCCTTTAAACAGAAATGTCTCAGATATGGTGAAATACCCATGATGCTACAGGAATCACCTCTTCTTTTAATGTGTAATTCAATGTGTAAGGTGTAATTCAGGCCACTGGGTGGCGCTGCAGAGTACAAAGGAAGAAGAGGATAAATCTGGACTTTTCCGGTGTTTTGAGCCGAGACCTTTTTCCAGCACCAACCACACATCACGTGAACCATTTCACCTGAGAGAAGAGGAGGTGGCTGCTCTCGTCGCACGGCAGCATGTCGTCCACCAGCACCGTCGTCCACGAGCCGTCTTTGCACAGACGCACCTGATAGGCTCCCTCTGCGCACAGCGAGCGGGTCACCATCACCTTCTCCACCAGCTCCGGCCGCTCCGCCAGAACAGCCAAGGCGCTCAGGAACCTGCTCTCCGAACACAGCCTTCCTTTAATGTGCTTAAACAATCATCCAGAAATAAATCGTAAAAATAATAATCAATAATAAACGATGTGACAGCATAATCAGCTCACCAGCAGTTACCCAGAAGCCCCTGCAGGATGTCGGACGGACGCAGCGTGCGGAAAACAGTCCACTTCACGCCGCGGTCTTTGAAGGCGGTGCAGCTGATTTCCTGTGGACGAAGCCACTTCTTGACCCGATGCTGGACGCTGTCGTCGCACGGGAAGCCGACGGACTTTGGACCAGGAGGGAAACTGTCGTCCACAAACGTCACCGCGTTCTGGGAGAGGAAGAAGACGATGACACACACGATTTGCTACAAGATGATAATCTATCGTTTAACCCATTTAATTTTTCTCGTTAATGTCGGAGGTTCTGGTGCAGATCCAGAGCTGAACACAGTGAAGTTCAGGCTGCTCTGCGCTGCGGGTGGAGGTTGTTATAGCTCTGAGGAAGACTGTCAGTCCACCTCCACCGAAAGTGAAGTAACATCAGCATAAACTCTTCCTTCTGACTTAAATTCAAAGGTGAGTGTGTGCTTTAAACGCACCTCTCTGCAGAAGCTGACGATGTTCTCCCACAGCTCTTTGGCCGCGCCCTCGTCGCTCTGCCGCAGCGCCTCCACCAGCCGGCTCTCCTTCCTCCTCGGGAACAACGCCGCTTTCAGCTGCTGAGGGGTGTGGCAGGCCTGGCAGTGTTTGGACTCCAGCCGGTTGATGAGTGTGCACGCCGGACACGCCCACTCCTCCATCCTGTGGACAGCGAGCGAAAACGACACGGAGGCGTCCGATGCAGGTGACAGCGGGGACATCTCCTCTTTGAGGATGCTGAGTCTCCTGCCGGCCAGCAGCTCCAGCTGAGTGGAGGGATGCGACACAGCGAGGGTGGAGGGAGAAGACGTGCTCTGAGCCTGGCTGAGGCCAACATCTGGAGGGGGAACCTCTCTGCGGCTGCAGGGCACTGGATTGTTGTGGCCAGCAGGGGGCGCAGTCAGCACGGAGGAGGAGGTGTTCGGATGCGAAGCTTCTGCAGGTAAACTCTCTCCTCGGGCGGATATCGATAGCGAGAGTGCCGCCGCTGAAGGTTCACCCCGCCCTGCTCCGGGATCCTCGCAGACGTCGGGCATGAGGAGCGCCTCGGCCGGGATCTGAGGGAGGGACAGTTTGCGGGGTCCACCGCAGGCCGAGCAGGACATAGAGGTGGGCGTGTTCTGCAACGTGCACCTCGAGCACTCCCACGCCAGGCTGCTTTTGTCAGTGTCTCCGGGCTGCTTCTTGCTCTGCAGTCGGCACGTCTCCATCCAGGACGTCCTGAGGGGGCCGGAGCAGCTGCTGGAGCGCTGAGGCCGGGGCTGGGCTTCCGCAGACGCCTTGGCGTAGCCACAGAGGGAGCAAGCCAGGCTGTCAGGGGGTTCGCCAGCGTGCAGCGTGGGCATACCCACCCGTCGTCCTCTCTGCTCACTCCCGGCCACATCCACCGGGCATCGGGTCCCTGCCGAGGAGCTTCACAGATGGAGCAGCGGGGGGCGCCGGCGGCGTTGAGGAAAGTGCAGCAGCCGCACGCCCACTGACTCCTCTGGATGGGCATCGATCCAGAGGAGAAACTACAGAGAGAAACAGAGTCATGTGATCAAAAGGGAGGACATTAACGTCTGAACCTGACCGATGTAAGATTACTGAGACTGATATCGATATCAAAATCCATAAATAATTTACCTTCTACTCGCTATGTGTCTAATTTATGAGGATTTACCAAGACAGTATAAAAAATTAGCTCAAAAATAATCTTGTTTTATTGCTACAACAAGTCGTGAATTACTTGTTGACTCCTTTTTTGAGGCATTCTAAACAAAAAAGTTGCAGAGTGCCCTCTGGTGGACAAACTATGCAACATCAACACTAATAAGACGTTTGAAGGGTGTTTCTATTGTCTCTTCTTTACTCTTATTTATCAGCAGTTACAAATGCAGATTTAATATATCGGCAAAAAGATAAGATCGATCAACATATGAGTCGGACTCTAATTAATATATATTATTCTGCAAATAAAATCCATCAGCAAACCCCAGCACCAGTGTTCATTGTTAAAAATAGATATTGTTCGTGTTTCTGGGTCAAAGCATCTCCTGCGTGGATGATGCTTCGTCATCTTTGAGTCCTCACCTCATCCTCTCCAGCTTTTTTCAGCAGTATTCATACGCAGCGCGTCTTTAACTCAGAACACAATGCGCTGTAAGAAAAAAAAAAAACAAACATGCAAAATTGCACCCAAAAAATCAGCGAAACAGCGAAGCCACGAAAGGTGAACCGCGTTATAGCGAGGGAACCCTGTATAACAATTTACTTATTTATTTCCTCTTATTTAGTTAAGTTTAGTTTAATTTTAATTATTAATCTTGGCACTCCCGGCCCTCCATATTGGATTATTTTGAACTTTGAGTCATGCAAAGCCACTCTAGAGATCAAGAATTAAATGAAAAAAAAGCTCGAAATGAGCAGAGTAGTTGATCAGTCTCAGATTCTTTCTTCATTGAGATAAGAATGATGTCTGGAAATGTTAGATAAAGTTTGCCGTGTTCTTTGTGACGCTGGTGAAAATTTCCACTATGATTATCTGCTAAAAGCAAACCACGGCCACATTGAGCTTCAGTGTGTTTATCTGTGAAAGCCCGAGAGACGAAAATGGAAGAAAAAGCCTGAAAATATGAGAAGAAATCCAAATATAAACGTGTGAGTGAATAACAGTTTCCTTTGCTGAGCTGGAGGGAAAATATTAAAATGCACGAATATGCAAATGAAACAACAAAATCTGCTCTTCCACTTTTGCCTCCCTGACGCCGGCTTCATCGCGAGCAGGCTGCTCAGCGTCTTTGTGAATAAAGAATAAAAACACGGTTCTAATCTCAGATTCATGCTCGGCTGTAAAGCAGACCCAGATAATCTGCGCCGTGGCGTCCAGGGAGGAACGAGACCTCGGGAGCCAGCGTCACAGCCGCGTTCAGGCTGGCCCACATTTTCTGGATGCTCTCTTCTAAGTAGTTTGGCATGAAGCCTGAAACTTCCAGCACAGCTGACCTGAAGGATTTACTGCAGAACAAGCTGTCTGTAAGAGCCAGGTGACGGCTGCTGCACGCCGCGCTCGGGACAAAACACACTTTTAATCAACAACCGGCCTTCATGAGAACCTCTGCTGCTGTGTGCATGAGAAACAAGCTGCTCGTTAACCACGCAGAAGGCTGTGCAATACAGAAAACCCCGAGTTATTTTTAGTGACAAGATATAAACATGAGAACTTTCCATGGTCATGAAAGTTGGAGGTGCTCATTTTCTGCAGATCCCCTGTGCATTCATCGGCCCATATTTCCATGCAGATAAATGCTGTACGCTCATTCATTCAACTCAATTTAAACCAAATAAGATGGACGTAGTCCCAGAACAGCTGCTGCACAAAGTGATGAATGGATCCAATTTCCTGGAAATGTTTCTCATAATCCGGACACAATGAGAGCCTTTTAGCTGCAAATTACAGCGGCTGAAAAATGAACCCGACGCAGAGAAACGGCCTGCAACCTGTGAAGGCTGCAGTTCCACTAACGTCCACTGGGGACTCCAGAAGTGAGTCATACCCCACTCAGGTTTTGAGAATACCATGTTGGATGTGATCTAATGAACGGCCCGGAGACCCTCGATGCTAGCATACTACTGTGGCTGTAGTTTGAATCGAAGTGACGGACTCGTCTGCAAACAGCCTCCTGTTGCTCTGTGAGCTGCAGTGAAAAGCTAACTGCTAGTCACTTGGCTAGCAGTTAGCAAATATTTGCAGACAAATGCGAAAAACTACCGGTAACCATGGCGACCAAAGCAATCAACACAAAGTGTTTGGTGCAGCATCCGCTCATGACATTATTTGAGAAACGTTAAAACTTTGCAGCAGGAATAAACATGTTTACAGCCTGAAACACAAACTGATCTCTGCCCATCATTTCCTCCTTCATAACACCTGTTTTTATAACTCACCTGTTTAAACTGTATTAAGGCTTAAAGTTTATACTCTTAGGGGCGTGGCCTCTGTGACTGACAGGTGGATGGTGACCAGTGTTGGGAAGGTTATGTGTGTTTTTTTTGCTGCTGATACAACCAAATTTCCCCTTGTGGGACAATTAAAGGATTATTCTATTCTTTTAAAATGTATTCCACTACAGATTACAGATTACATGCCCCAAAATGTATTTTGTAACGTATTCCCTTATGTTACTCAATGAGAGTAACGTATTCTGAATACTTTGGATTACTTAATATATTATCATGCTTTTTGCAACCACATGAATGTACTATTGCTGTATGATTTATTACTATTACTGAAGGCTACTCTCCATACCAATACCAACTAGATGTTTAAATCTTAATATAAATGAGTAACAGTAGGTGGACATTAGGTAAGGCTGCACTTTTTGCAGCGATCTCGTATAGAAAACTATTCCACACGTATATAAAACAGGTCCGCGGCTCCGAACAGTAGTAAAGGGACCTCTGGCTAATACGGTGGGTTCCGTGTCGGGCTGGTAGCCGAAAACTAGCTTTACTTTGTTGTCTGGGTCAACTTTGCTAGCGAGAGACAGAGAGAGGCGTTGAAAGGCTGCTCCAACGGAACTTATTGTTTCGGAGGAAAACACGAACACAGTGTACAGTCGAGCCTTAATAGCTTACTTACAGCTGGACTACACTGCCCATGAGGCTACATTCTTTAGGGCGATGCCTGCAACACTGCTTATTGTCTTCATATTAAATGATTTTTTCAATAATACTTTTAAAAAATATTTCTTCACGTCATTATGTGGGCCACAAGTAGAGGTGACATGGACCGCGAGATTGAGACAGACATTAGAGCCTCTTAATGTGTGTTTTGTTTGGGTTTCCGCCGGCGTAGAATTACCAAAAACAGAGCGTGGACAGCCGAACATATGAAGCAAGAAAAGACCGCTGTGTAATCCATTTATTTCAACAAAGTAACTGTATTCTGAATACCACCTTTTTCAACTGTAACTGTAACGGAATACAATTACTCATATTTTGTATTTTAAATACATAACGGCGGTACATGTACTCTGTTACTCCCCAACACTGATGGTGACACAGGCGGCTGTAGCTGCTAGCTGTCTGCTAGCTTCACCTGAGCTGGACCTCTGGACCGTGTTTGCGCTGTTGGAGCCTTTTTAATGACATCATATGTCTGCTGTGAGGTTACTGTAGTAACAGAAGGCGGAGCTGCAGATATGATGAAATTCTGCAGCAGTCTAACTTCTGCTCTTCAGTTCTATTTAATTTAATTTTTACTTCTCTTATTGAATTTATTTTGGTGCCTTATTAACTCCTGTACTCTGCTATTGATCTTAAATAATTTCATTTCATTTTTCTTAAATAATTTCAGAAAACTGATTTCATTTCATTAAATAAAGAGGAGAAGACACTGAAGGTGGAGGCAGGGAAACATTGAGGAAGCTAAAAACCTGAATCAGATTGTTTTATGGATCATGGAACAAACTGCTGAAATCTGGACTTTCCTGCAGCTCTAAGGAGGCGATTCCTCGGAGAACCCTGGAACTTCTTCTGTTCTGCTGTGTGTGTTTCCAGATGCCACGACCGGCTTCTTTTCCTTCTCCTCCACATCTATAAAAGGTATTTTGATCTCTGTGCATCAGATGGGGGAGTGGAGTGGCCTGCTGAGCTGAATTCCCAGCGGAAGGCTTGAGTGGGCTTCTTCAGACCAGCTCTTCCACCGGGGATTTCCCCATCAGCGCTCCATTTCCTGTCAGTGAGTAACTCGACTCCCGGCCGAGGCTCCCGAAGGCTGAGATGACTCACAGTGAGCCGAGCGCCGGCGGTTTATTCGACAGAGATGCAGTAATAATTAATAAGTAAGGCTGCGGTTTGATTCATATCGAACGATTCATGAAATATTCACGGTGACGTCGAAACGACGAGCATAAATTCAGCCTTACTATAGTCGGTCATTAACAAAACCAGCTGAGAGACCTGTGGTGGTGCTGGATCCAGCTGTTCTGGGTCACGCCGGGTTTGAAGATGTTTTTCTCCTTTGTTCTCGTCTCCTGTGCTTCTCTGTTTGTTGGTGTGTTTCCTGAAGCCGTGTGTCGGTGCTTGTGTACGTGCTCTCAGTATCTGGATGGTATAAGTGTGTTTATTGCATGTGCTGCAGGAGAAGCTGGATAATTTAGCAGTGAGAAAATAGACTTCAACGAGCAGGAATCAATCAATCTTAGAGGATAAAACAATTTAGGATTTACATTTTAGCCCCCACACATGCAGCATCAATGATCCAGCTGAACTCAAATAACATGACTTCATTTTTTCTCGGTTCCTAATTAAACAGTAATCAGCATTTAGCGTTCTGCTAACCTTTGCTGATTGGTCGGTTAACGATTCAGGATGGCGCCCGCTGCTGCTAAAGCCCAGCAGAAACTTCCAGAAGCAGCTGACTGAGGTGGTTGGAGGTGATGCTACGAACTCTCTGCAGCCACTCGCTTCATGCCCCAAAGCAAAATGGAAGATGCGGTAAAGCAGCGTGTGGTATTTTACTACAGCAGAAACATCTGAGAAATGTAAAACTCAACTATTTCGAACTTCTTGAACTCTTCTATCAACAACATGATGAAAATTTGCAAGAGATTGGTTTATTCTGGAGGAGCGTAAGAGCGCCCCCTGTGGAACAGGAACTACAAAGTCTGGACACTCGAGTACTTTGAAGTTCTTCGGTCAGCACCGCTGCACACCTTTGACCTTAATGTTCATCATCCAGGTAAAAGATGGACTCTGTGACATCGAAGCCTTGAGCTGAGCATTTCATGAGTTTGAGTTGCGACACAGACGATGCTTTGCCCATCTGTCCTATTCCCCTCGCGCCTCCTCGCGTCTCCGCTTTGCTTCCTGTGTTTTTCCTCCCTTGTTTTTGCTTCTTTTGGATCCTAGGTGAACTTCCAGATTGCATCCCAGACGTTTCCACATTGTTGAAAGGGTTGGGGACATTTGTTTGAGGTCGAGATGAGAGATATAGATTGGATCATTACCATCTTTATAAGTTCCAGCTGGTTAGTAATGATTGTGATCAGACGGCCACACAGCATCAACTCCACCTGTTTCCTTTTTTAAACCACTTAAATCTAAATTCTGTTTAGCGTATTCTGTGGTGAGCATCTGAACACAGCATGTTAAACCCTGTGCTGTGGGAGCTGACGGCTATCTCAGAAGGACAATTTTCACTTTTCTCACGATCGATTTATTTTATTTTCCCTCAGAAACAATAAAATGATTCTTCTTCAATCCGGCAGACTGTAAAACTCACATCTCCAACTTTGAATTTGGCCCCATTTCCACCCTCGGGTCTAGACATCGAGTAAAGACGTCAGCTGATGGTTACTGAACATCTGGAGGATTATAGACATTGTTAGCAGGTCTGATAACCTTTAGCTCACCATTGGCCAGTTTAAAGGGCGACACCTGTGCTCAGACTCTGGGCTTACAGCTCATATTCAGCGCTCTTCATGTCGGCTTTGCGCTAACCTCCTAACCCTGCACCTCCAGCTGTAGGAACTAAATGCTTGTAAGAGACTAAATCTGTCCTCTTCTGCTCTGCTCGTTAGCATGTGGTTAAAACGCAGCCAAGCAAAGATCCGTGTTTGCTGACAGCCTGGAGGATGAGGAGAGGTTAAATCTGCCTCTTCTGGTTTCTGCAGGTCTCTGTGGAGCTGCCCAGCGCTGATTATCTGCAGCTCTGATTCCCAACAAACCGGCATGCACAAACAAACCTGCTCGCTGATAAAAAGTCAGAGCAGAAGTGGGACTGCTGCAGGACTTAGAGAGGATATTACACTGCAGATATTACAAACTGAAAAAGAGCCACGGTCTCGCTCTTATCTCATCGTTACGTCTTCGCCACGCCTCCTTCGTGTCTCACCTGCGCTCCCTGTGCCGGCCCGGTCTGGGAAGCTGCCGGGGGAGGAATGTGCTTTGGCTGCTCCTCAGGCATCCCATGATGGGGGAGGGAGGCAGAGCTGCACCCCGGGGCGCCGCATCGTCCTCCGCCTCGTCAACGAGGGAGGAGGAGGAGCTTCCCATGATGCCGCTGGCTCAGGTGGAAGAGCCCTGATGAAAGAGAGGGGGAGGCAGAGGGGGCATGAGCATGCACAGAGGACAATAACACAAACACAGTGCTGCTGCTGCTTTCACTGACTGTTACAAACACGTAACTTTACAGAAGCTCGTCTCTGCTAACGTGCACGAGCTCCTCCACGTCTTCAGGCTTCTTCTTCCTTTGGTTTACCGGGACTGAACCGTTAACCCGGCCGAACGCACTGCTGATATGATGCTGTGCGTCACTTCTGACCAGTGTCACAAAACTTTAAGTGTTTCCGTTCAGCTCATTCATCTTTTTATTGTTGAGCTTTACAGCAGCTTTGCATGAATCACAGAGCAAAATCATCCTTCTTCATCTCGCACTGCAGCCCTCGGTTCATCCTGTCTGAAAGGAGCCGCTTAAGCCCCTCCCCCTTTAAGATATCTTTATTCTGATTGGCTGTTCATCATAAATAAAAGGTTTAAACAGCAGTTGGGTGGGAATATGCGCTCTCTATGACATCATACAGATCTAAGAGTAGAGAAAACTGCGATAAACTGAGCGTTCAGAGCAGGCTGGAGTTACTGTACATACATTTTGGTTTTACACTCTTTTCTGAGTGACTTCAGAAAGAAATTATATTTGCAAAGTCTGAATGACTCTGCAGCAGACTTAAAAGCCACGCTTTGATTGATGCAGATCTATCCTCCCTATAAACCTAATCATTCACCACTTCCACCATTAAGAGAAAGATTATCCCAGAGAGAAAATCACATTTAGCTTCATTCACAAACAGCAATGAGTCATCAGCCTCCCTCCCTTACTTACTGAGCATAAGTGGACAGACGCCGGCTGAGCATGTAAAGGAGGGATGAAGTAATTACCGTTTCTTTGTTTTTCTGTGAGGGTTTGGTTGTGCTGTAAATAAAAGATGGAGAAAGTGCTGAAGCTTTCTAATCGTGCATTATTTCTAACGGCCAGCAGGTGGCAGCTCCTCTTGTTGTAACGATGAGTTTGAATAAAGTTGTTGATTTATGACCTCAGTAAACACATCAGGCTGAGTTTGTGGTGTAAAGTTTAAGAAGGTTTAAGGAGCTTGCAAAGAAAAGCGTCTGGACTTCTTTGAGTTGCTTGGAGACGTTTCACCTCTCATCCGAGAAGCTTCTTCAGTTCTAAGGGTCAAAGAAGCTTCTCGGATGAGAGGTGAAACGTCTCCAAGCAACTCAAAGAAGTCCAGACGCTTTTCTTTCCAAGCTCCTTAAACTACGATGACCTGGATGACTGAGAACCTTCACAGACAAAGTTTAAGAAGCTTTGCATGATTCACAGTTCTTGTGCTTGAAACAAGATTTAGCCTCTCCCCTTTTAGGGCAACTGTCTTCTGATTGGCTGCAACTTTTAAACAGGTGGTGGGTGGAGCTTTTGTCTGCTCTCTGACATCATGCAGATCCAAAAGTTAAAAAAAACTCGCGAAACTGTTTGTTTGGAGCCGTCTGGAGACGGCCTCTGGTTCACAGGGATTACTGTACATACACTGATCTTATATATCCACGTATGATATTTATGATAATATAAATGTGTAAATCAATGAATAATTAAATAATGGGTGATGTTAGGATTATTATTAACTATTAATAGATTTTTAAACTAAATCACTTTTACCCTCATACTTCAGTTTTAAACCAGAGGAGGATTATATGAAATGTTAATCAGCAGCTTCATCTTCATCAGACTCATCAGTGTGTCTCTGGCTCCAGCTGCTCCTGCTCGCTCCACAGTTGTGTCCTTGAACAAGGACTTCAGATACGATCAGGAGCTCCAGATCCAGATGCTCCTGATCGGGAACGCTGACTGAGAGTCTGCTGCACGCACTTTTCTACCAAAATCCTCTGATTTTATTCCCAGAAAAGAAAGCTTTGCTCTCAAAGTGTCTCTCTCCTCCTTGGTGTTTATGACTAAATGATAAAGATACGCTCAGAGCGTTAAAGCCGCAGCAGTCTGCTGTTAAATGAAGTGATCAGAGACATTTTGCTGTGCTCTGCCTCCTTCTGTCCCTCACTGCAGAGGCTTCCCTGCTGATACCTGAAGTTCACATGCAGACTTTAGGTAACCTGGTGCACCTGCAGTACAGCTGGTGGCTGACTGAGACACTGCAGGCATGAAAACAAAGAGCAGCCCGGAGGAGAGCTGCAGACTCACCGCGGAGAGGACGCCCGCTGCCGCCGCTGCTGCACCGAGGAGGACACGGATCTGTGGCTGCCAGCTGCCGGAGACCTCCATGCATCCTCTGTCATTCACACAGCGACGTGCACAGTCACCATCGAGCTCCTCGCGGTTCCCACCGTCAAGCTGCGGGGAGGAAGAACCACTTCCTGTCAGCACCTTCAAAATAAAATCCTAATCGAGCAAGAAGAAGATGACTAAACCCCGAGATGAGGCTGAACGTTTGCGTAGGAATCTGTGAAGGAAGCCACGTTAACACCTCATTCCACATTTCATCTGATTTATCACTGAACAGAAATGAACTGTACCTCAGTGTAATGACAAGAAAGATTCATCCTGGTTTCTGGGACCACCCAGAACATTTCAGTGCCTGTGTCACCATCCACCTGTCAGTCACAGCGGCCACGCCCCTAATAACGCAATCAGTTTGTGTATCAGGCTGTAAACATGTTTAGTTCTGCTGTGAAGTTTTAACGCTGGCGTCTATGGGGACTGACTCATTGCTGGAGCCTCTAGTGGACGTCAGAGGAACTGCAGGTCTGGTGCTTCACGTTAGGGTTTGGTAACAACTCTCAATAATCAGGAATTTATACCCCACTGTAAACTAATTTCATGTTTTGGATATTTACAAGAAAAACATGCTGTTAAAAAATAATGGGATTGATTAATATTCTCTTTTATCTGAGGTACAGCGTGTTGATATTACTTTTTTTTGCCCCGGTTACAGCTCTTTTTCATTCAGTTGAATATTACCGTTGTGTCTTATAAAGTAAAAACAATATGTAAATGATCATTACTTGGGTAGACCGATTTTACTTCAAGAAAAATGAATACTTGCAGTACTTTATTTGACTAGCTTCTTTCAAATAAGTAAAAGTGACGTCACTAAATACGCGTATGTGATCTGTCTGAGCTTTTATTTTGAAAGTGACTTCCTCTTTATTTCGCTCAGGCTCGTGGACGTTTGTATTCTGCAGGGACGTTTTCAGGACAGGACGCCGACCGAGCCAGCCAGCCAGGGCATGGCCCCTCTTCTCCGGGGAAGATGACCGTCTCCTCCCGCAGTGCGATCCTGGAGGATGAATCGGTCCAGCTCTCGGGCACCAGACTCCGCCGTAAATCTCGCTGAAATGTGATCAGCCTCGTCAGCTCACACCGGCACGGAAACACTGACAATCAAAGTTTAGTTTTTATGAATCACTGATGCTTTCTGTGTAATTCGGCGCTAAATTTGAATTATAGCTTGGAAACGTAACGTCAGGACACAGAGGTTTTTACACGCGTTGAGAAGTTTTACCACTCATGCGCAAAATCAGTAAAGTGTGAGTTATGTTTCTGTCCCTGATCAGCTGATCCTGCTTGATCATTGGTCCTTCAGGTAAATCACGTCACACTGTGATCATCCAAACTAAACACGCGGCATGAAAACATTTAAATAAAAATAAAACTTGAATCAAAGGAAAAATTACGTTTGTTAAGACTTTGTCTTAAACACTTCCCCTGAAAAATTTCACCAATATTAGAATTTTAAAAAACTATAAGATGGAAGATTACGTCTGTCATCACTCTGTTTCCTTGTGTGCCTGTTTGTATTTATCTGTGATGTTTAGTGTCTTTCAGTATTTTTACTTTCACTAACTGAAACCAGGACTTTTACTTTATAAAGAGTGTCTGAAAGTGTACACACACAAACACACACACACAAACACACAAACACACACTGGTACTTTTACTCCAAAGGACATCGTGTCTGTTTGAGACTACATACTGTGTCAGTATTAAACTGGACCCGTTCTCCTTTCCCCGTCGTATCCCTCCTGTTTCTGTGGTGGATTTTCAGATTGAATATGTCCAGTGTTTCTAATTGTGAGCTCAGTGTGTGAGCGAGCCAAAGCTCAGGCTCACACTGCTGTAAACACTCAGTTTATTACAGTTTTTGTACTCTCAGATCTGTCTGATGTCACAAAGGTCATGGTTAAAGCGAGCACAGCCAGAGCTCTTTCCCCAATAAAGCCAACATCTGTCGATCTGTCTAATATTTGACGACAATCAGATTCATTTCCAGGTTTTTCTCCTTCTGTTCAGATCAGGAAAGAGAAACGAGGGTTACCCTCGTCGACACCTGAGGGGTAAAGAGTTAAAGGTTCTCGCTGTCCTTTAACTATAACATTCACCACCAGGGGGCAGCATTTTACCAGTGAGAGCGATTCATGAAATAGTTTCCTGGGCACGAGTTTACCACCCTTACTTTTGAGTTCCTGAACAGCCTGTCACCAGGTCGGTCTCACACGGACAGTTATGAGTCCACGATGTGACTATTTCTTCTTTTAAAGGCTGAAAACGTTCAAACCAGAGACCACAGCTGGCCTGGCCGTTCCAACTCAGGACCTTTTCACTATGAGACAATAATGCTAACATCTGCTCCACACCAGCAGCAGTCTGTCCACACTCGGTTGATGGTGTCCGTAAAATTTGAAACAAACAAAGAAAAAGAGAAGTTTACAGAAACTGAGGGTGTGCAGTGACCTTCACCGTGACCCCTGACCCTACAGAGGTCATACAGCTGCTTTAACACAACATCAGACTTTCAGCAACACACGATCAATGAGCACGCTGACTTTCAGGGTAATAAACAGAAATCTTTGGTAGTTTGAAAGGCAGGAAATCATTTTCTACATCTAACAGTAAAGCACATCATCTGACATTTAATAAACTAATAGTGCAGTAATATTTCACTCTGGTCCAGTTTTCCTGCAGCGCCTGGTGCACTCAGTCAGTCCATTAAAACCATGTCGATCATGTACGAAGGCACAGGCGGTCCAGTTTCCTTCTTCATCTCCTACTGTCCTTTTCTCCAAACCTCCTCTCCAGAGATATAGGTGGCTTTGACGTTGAGGCCCTCATCGAGCAGAACGAGGTCTGTAAAAAAATAGTGCAGAGTGTAAGAAACACAGGAAGCAGCGCTGCTGAGAGAAAAGAATCAGAAGGATGGTGTTATAGAGGGATCATTGCAAAGACGGTGGAAAAGTCGGAGTTCTGTCAGTCGGAGACGGTTTCCTCCTGAACATCTGGAGGAACGTCAATGCTTTGAAGGATCAGTTAAACTGTAAGTCTCACAAATTCAGGCTGAATCCAGCTGCTGGCCTCATTAAAGGAAAACACATGAACTCCAGGAAAGGTCAGAGAGAGGCGGCGCGATCCCGGAGAACCTCACGGCTACAGCCGTTAAACTTTAATCCAACGTCGTTGACCTTTGAAGCGCTGCACAACTGACAAATGTGCATGATGGAGGCTAAATATTCACTCACCATTCATGTGGGTTATTTTATTTACTCTTATTAAAACTTTTATTGTAAATCTGAAACAGAGCGAGTTCGAAGTTCTCGAAGCGGTTTGGCTGTAAACGTTTTTATTTCTGCTGTAAAGTTTAACATGGGAGTCTATGGAGACTGGCTCCCTGCTGGAGCCTCTGCTGGACACTAGAGGAACTGCAGGCTTTGGTCAACTGTTATACAGCCCCCCCCCCATGAAAAAAAGTCCATATTTACATCCAAGAAAACGCTGAGGACACAAAGGAGGAACTACAGCAGCTCTAACAGCAGGGATGCAGAAATAAAGGTGCAGTCGGCTCTGACCTGCGTCGGAGCCGTAGTCCAGCTTTCCCTTTTTGTGGCTGATTCCCAGAAGCTGAGCCGGATGCAGGGAGGCAGCTTCCAGAGCCTCCTGTACACTGCAGCCTGGAGGACAGAGCAGGAAGTGAAGAGCAATGATGATCTGACCTGCATCGCCACAGCAACCAGGTCTCACCTGCTGGAGTTTACACCAGGCAGCGCGTCACTGCTCATTATGATTCTACTTCCTGTTTTTAGTCATTAAAGCAACACAAACTGACCTGAGGCCTGCTTGAAGTGGCGCACACACATGTCCATTGTGGCGATGCTGCCGCTCAAAGTCTTGGTGCCTGAACACAGAGTGAAGTTAGAGAGTTTTACACATGAAACCGTGGCAAGCACGATTTATTTTACTTTTCAGATCTCTGGTTCTAGTTATGCATCGCTCAGGAAATCACAGGCCTGTGAGATAATAACATCTGAAGAACATCAGACCTGCCACGTAAGCGTGGAGACCCTGGATCTCAATGACCTGCTGGCCCAGAGTGTGACGGCCGGGAGGAAGACCCATCGCGGTGATAGCGTCCGTCACCAGCACCAGACCTGAAAGTATGAAACACACAAGTCACGGGAAAGTCCAAAATCCATCTACTCCCAGAATGATGCCACATGTTTAAACACATTCGTGGAGCTTCACCAACCTCCTGAAACCAAAATAAGAACATTCTGATACATTTAGGAATATATTTGTCGAGATTTTCGTGCTTTTGGCTGCTGATCTGAAATAGAAACCTCGGTCAGACCTGACGGGTGAGCTCTGTGAGCGATGCGCAGGGCTGCAGGGTTGGTGTGGATGCCATCAGCTATCATGCCGTAGTAAACCGTCCTGCCTGCGGGGATCCTGTCGCTGGTCAGCAGACCCACTATACCCGGGTCACGATGGTGGAACTGGACCACAGCAAACACAGAAGGATTACTGAGAGCGTAAAACCGACCGGGCTGAACAGAAACTGACTCAGAGTCTCAGAGACGAGCAGCAGCTGGGACTCACAGGCAGCATGGCGTTGAACAGGTGAGTGATGAAGGTCGCGCCGTGCTGCACCGCCTCCTCGGCCTGCGACAGGTCGGCCGCTGAGTGACCTGCAAGAACCAGTCGAGTAAACTTTGTTCACATCAGCGCTGTCAGACGGATTACAGCAGCTCCAGGTCCTCTACAGAGGACTGACCTGCCCACGCTGACACCGCACACACCACACAAAACACTCAGGACTGAACCGGAACATGATTCAACAGAAAATTACGTCAGGAAATAAAATGAAATCAGTAAATCAATCATTAAAATAAAAAATACAACCACACAAGAAAAGTGTATAAGTAAATAAGGACTGAATAATAGTATGAAAATGAAAAAAAGGATAATAATTTTTTTTTTTGAAAGTTATCTTAAAAGAAAATCTACGAAATAAAAGCAAATTTAAAATAAATAATGCAAACAATATAAAACAACTAAAAATGAAAATAAATAAAATAATAAATTAAAAATGTGATTATTTTTTATTTAAAAAACTCAAAGAATAATAAATGTTTAATGAAAATAAAAATAATCTAAAATAAATAAAATCATATTTAAAAAAAATACAAGGATGCAAAAAAAGACAAATTAAGAAATAAAATTTCAATATTATAAAACAGAGAAAAAATAATGTAAATGGTGTAAATAAATAAATAAAAACAAAGTGAAAATGAAACCAGTGAAGCAGAGACGGCTTTTCTAACTTGAAGGTTTAGTGTTTTATTATTTACATCACGATTAAGCTTTGCTGTATAATCGTTGCCGTGACTACACAATGCTCACCTAAGGACACAGTGATGCCCCTCCGGCTCAGCTCCCTCACCACCGATTGGCTGCCGGGCAGCTCAGGAGCCAGCGTCACTATGGCAACATCGTCCAGGCTGCCGTAGACCTCCATCAGGTCCTCGAGGCCTCCGGACTTGAAGGTGCGGAGGTATTTCTCTGGGTGGGCCCCTTTCTTCTCTGCGCTGATGAACGGACCCTCCAGGTGAAAACCTGAACAGGGAAGTTTACAGTAAGTGAAACAGACGCCATTTTCAGCCATGGTTGGCGCCCGTGTACCGCAGCAGTGTGATCGTTTACGTACCAACATCTCTGCAGCTTGTGATCAATGAGGATAAACAAAGAATACAACAAAATTCACCTACAGCATCTGTAAAACCTCACCGAGAACTCCGGCTCCATGTGGTCCTCCATCATGAACTTTGACCTGAGGCAGAACCTGGAACACACATTTTGATGATGCTGTTTACACGTAGAAGCTTCACGTCACCGATCGTTAACGTCCTGACGTGTACATGCACAGCGCGTTCACACCGGCCTTCATTTCACCCCCTTCAGGTGCACCTCTGGACCTTCCAGTGCTGCTGCCTCCAACCCCAGCCTCCAGTTTTAGTTTAACTCTCGGTGCTCTCCCTGCTCCATCCTGAGTCTGTCCTGGTTGTTTCCAGGGTTCGTTTTAGGTGGCGGGTGGAGGCGGTGCAGCAGCACCTTCCAGTGAAGGAACTGAAAGCAGCAGGTGGCCTGGAAGAAGCTGTCCAGAGATGCTCCAGAAGATGACTTTGAAGGAGACAGTAGGAACCCCTGAACATGCGAGCGTGTCTAAACTTGAACTGATAAAAATGAAACAGTGACCTTGTGGTAAACTTCGGGAGGGGAGGTGACCAGAGTCGGGCAGAAGGACGTCACGCCATGCTCGAGGATCTTTTTGGCAACAAACGAAACTCCATCACTGACGTTCTCAGACGCCTGCGAGAAGTCGATGCCGTAACCTCCTGCAGCAGGAAGACGAGCCGTTACTCTCCTCGGGATAAACTAGCCCCGCCCCCTCAGCAGCAACAACGCTCTCCGTGACTCCAACACACACAGCGCTTATAAACTGCAGCGTCAGCTCAGATCCCACTGACACCACCTTCAGCTCCAGAGACTATGATGAACATTAAGAAGAGTTTGAAGCTCACAGATTCATTTTTACAGTTCTATCATCTTTGTTTCGTGCTCAGGTTCCAGCACGCCATCTGAATGTCTGACCAGGTATCAAAGTTACTGCAGCACCGCAGCTTCTGAAACACATGCAAAGGTGTGTGTCTGTGGGTGTGTGTGTACCGTTGATCTGGACGTCTATAAAGCCCGGCGCGATGATGCTGCCCTCACAGTCCACACGTTTGTCAGCGTATCCCTGTTCATCGAAGAACAGCTTCTCTGGGTCTAAAATCCTCCCCTCACGCACCCACAGGTCCTCTCTGCACACACACACGCACACACACACGCACACACACACACCTGGGTCATGACACCCTGGTCCATGGTACAGCATACATCATTAATAACTTTAACAATCAATAACTGGGCACACAAGTTTGAATTTATTTTGGATTTTTCTGAGCTGCAAAGGCTCAAAACCTATACCTGGCTCTCCGAGTATCTCCGAGTATACTCCTGTCAGGAGCTCTGAGCGCTCCTCTCAGCAGAATAGTTGGATTGAAGCTGGCGGGCTTCCTGGCTCACACCGGCTCTTTTTGCAGTGCTGTTTAGTGTGTGTGTGTCGTACCTCTGCAGCTCGTTGTCCCTCAGGATCCTGCAGTTGATGAACTGAGTGATGGGAGCGTCTGACACCGATTTGTTGGACGGCATGCTTTTGGTTTTGTGTCCTCTCAGCAGGCGAACGCGGACACTGCAAACACCGCCCGCTCAGCTACAGACGACTGGGAAACACAGCAGAACAAATCAAACCGTTTCCTGTCACAAATCTCTCGATGTTCATGTTAAACACGACCACAGCTTCTTACAGTGCGCACTTGTCCCTGTTTATCAGTTTCCCCCTAATACAGGCAACAATTTACAAGAAGCAACCAGTTAAAGGAGGATTATTATGAACTGTGAATCATGCAAAGCTGCTCTAGTCGAGTCCAGCATGACAGGAATTAAGAGCAGGACGTGGTTCAAGCTTGCGATGGAAACCCAAAGTGTGAGACAAGCAGAAGTGAAGTTTGTAACATGCAGGTGAGGTGAGGCGGAGCCGCAGGGTTTAATGAGGGTCTGATCTTATTGCTGTGGGTGCAGCCGCTGACTTTGACCTCTGATCTTTTTTATGGTCTCGGTGAAACATCCTGAGATAAGCCAAACTATTCTTATCTGCCTGTTGTAGTCAGCTCCCCTGACTCTACCCCGACTCTGCTTTCCGCCAAACTCCACTCACGAAACGCTGAATTTAACTTTCTCCTCTTTACCTACCTTGACACACAAAGTGGTGAAAACCCAGAAACACGTCTCCGCCTCAGTGTCCACTCGGCCTCCGTCAAACCCTCAGTGGCACTCGTGTTTCAGCACAAGCTGATCTATTCCAGCCGCCACCGACACAGAACCGGAAACTAAAACTGCGTTTTTCTCACGGAGTTCTGCAGCTCCTCCACCCGCGGTGCCTCCACCTGCCCTGCAGCTGTGATCCAGCGGCGCTATAAGGTGTGTGATCGCGCTGGTGCTCAGAGGAGCCGAGCAGAGCCAGAGGAAGAGGATCGAGTCATGTGACCGAGGCAGGTCAGCTGATCAAAACAACAGGACGAGAGCAGCTGCGGTTTGCTGACACATGCCAAAGTTTTCCACGGTCAGCACAGAAGAACAAGTTTCACGAGTTTATAATCACGAAAAGCTTCAATTCGTTTAAAACATCTTTACATGTTAGAGGTGACAAAGCGCGTTTATTCTCAGAGGGTTTACAGGAACAATGGAGCCATGTTTCCTTTAATGACTGCAGGAAAAAACAGCTGCAAAATATTTACTATTCACACTCTTCGGACACTTTATTAGGTACACCTTGCATGTGCCAGGGTCGTCCCAGGCTGGCTCGGTTAAAGTGTCACAAACGAGTTGGTCTCTGCTGTGAATGATTTCACGTCATTTTGAGGCAGGAACAACATTCAGGGTGGATTCGATTCAACGGGGCTTCTAACTAATAAACTTCATTTATTGAACTAAAAATTCAGTGACGTTAAAGATTCGTATTCCAGCAGAGATGTGGCCGAGAGGGCAGCAGAAACTGAGCCAGTACAGAACTGTCACATTTCTTTAAGCAGTGGATCGATTATACTGAGAACACTGAGTCATAAAGATCAAGTCTTTATTTGAATACAAGCCCCTCATAACTCCCGCTGACTGCAGGATATTTACAATACAAAGAAATGGCTTTACGTCACTTCCTAACATGCCCAGCAGAGGGCGCTGGGACACAGCGTGCAGCTCCTCCTCAGCACAAACCTCACCGGCTCTGTGTGAGCCGTTCTTCCTCTGACGTCACCGTGTCACAACCAAAAGTAAAATATTTAAAAGCGTCTCTTATGTTGTACAATTTCATTGCCTTTAACTCAGAGAGACTGTCAGGATGTTTCTGAGCACACTCGGTGACACAGTGTCAGACTGTGAAACAGTCACAAACACACCTGCATGTTTGTCTTTACTTCACACACGCACAAACAAACAGATCTGAGAAAAGCTGCACGAACACACAACGTCTAACACAGTGATCACATATACATACACACTCTACAACCCCACACATCGACACACTCACACTGTGGAACCTTCACATTCACACCCACTCATACACACTCCAGACAAAAAAAAGACGATGATGTCACACGTTCACCATGACTTAATGTCATCCCAGAGATTCTCACGAGGTGAAGGTCGAACT
>NC_031969.2:30270319-30282819 GCF_001858045.2 Oreochromis niloticus | reverse complement strand
ATTAATCTTAGAAAGTACAAATTTAATTTGCTCTATTTTTGCAAAAATAAGTAATAAAATAATTTTCACTTTCTCAAACTTTAAGAGTGCCTCTTTCTTCAAGAAGAATTGAGCTTCTATAAAGTACTGACTTTTGCCTTCTTCTCCTTCACTCCTGGAGGCATGATATGTTCAGGGAGATGCGAGGCGAAGAGTCGTGGAGAGGGAAGAAGAGTGTATTCAGCTGTCTTGTACTCCAGCCACGGCATCCTCTCTATGTTGGTTGAATATTTATTCTGATTCCCATGCAGTTCGTGGATGGAAATGATGATCTGCTGAGCCCATACAGTACCTGATGTGGGGAAAAACAGAGATCATCAGTGGATCAGTCTGGCCAGCACAAAACAACAAATATAAATAATATATGAAATTTTTCACCAACCTGACTTTGGATAAGTCACAACGAAGACATCACTGTCTTTTATTTCAAAACTCTCAAGAGAGTCTATGTACTCTGGAGTTGTATGACCGACCAGAAAGTTGTAGTTTTTATGCTTGAAAACACGGTCCCTGATCTGCTCCATACTAGTTCTACATAAGACAGATAAAAAAGATAAATAGAAACGAAAAATCTGTGAGTCACATGGTGGAGAGGTTTGTCTGTCCCAGGGATCCCCGGGGCTACATTGTTGGGGGCCTTTTTGTCCCCTGATAACCTTTCCCATGGCAAGTTGATGCTGGGTGAGAAGTTTTGGGGAGTAACGGAATACATGTACCGGCGTAACGTATTTGAAATACAAAATATGAGTAACTGTATTCCATTACAGTTACCATTTACCAAGTGTGTACATATATGTGTGTGTACATATATATACACACATATATACATACATACACATATACACATACACATATATACTGTTAACTTTTCTCTTTTTACTATATTTTATAAACATTTTGCTCTTACTATTTTTTTTTTTTTTTTTTTTTTTACTTACTATACTGCTGAGTTACTGTCTGCTGCTCGTCAAATACATTTCATTGCAATGTTGACCCTGTGCTAACTTGCATATGACAAATAAAACTGAAACTGAAACATTTAAATAGGTGGTCATCAGAATACACGGCGGTCATTTCCAATTTCCGGCTATCCCCTCTCTAAGCCTTCTCCAATTTTGGTCATTTAAACGCAGGTTTAAATCACTTGGATGAGCATGTAATCATATATTGAATGGCTGAGAGCGGCTAGCTCGGGTTCAAGTATGCTCTATTTTTTTGTTTGTTTATTTATTTTTTTAACTCCATTCCCATCTGGGATTAATACAGTTTCTCTGATCTTGATTGCTGGAAATCCAGAGAAAACGTGCAATAAGAGGCTCTAATATAAGCATCCTATCAATGTTGGTGGCGTCAGTTACACAATGGACCCAGAGCCAGAACAACGGGGCCAGCAGTGAACGGGCAGGAATGGTTTTCTTACTTGGAAATCCCAACAGCACTTCATAAAAAGAATGGGATTGGCGAAACCTCAGTATCTTCCATGTATTATTGCTGTGTGATTTTTATTACTATTACTGAATGCTACTTGCCACCAAGCTAACATTGTTAGCTGGCGTTAGCTGACGTTAGTTCATAGACTGCAGACTGTTAGGCCATTTCTAAATACTCAAGTACACCAGTCCTCGTGTTTTCACTAGTCCAGGCTTTATAAGTTTACACGGGAGTCCAGACCTCCTGAGAATGCAGCGCGATCGTTCTACAGCACTGAACTTAATGACATCACAGCTCTGGAGTTTTTACTGCCATCCCCTCTTAATTTAACTGTGATTAATATTTGCAATGGAAATTACACATGACATAAAAAAAATTAAGTCTTGATGCATCCCTAAAATGATCCCTACAAAGTTGATTCTCTTCATCTGGACATAGCATTTTCAAATTTGCATAATGATTGAAACTTCAGTCATTATGCAAATGTACTGTTCAACAAGTGGAAACTTGCAGTCAGCTTAGACTGAAAAATCACTTGGATGAGTGACAAAACATTTCCCCCACCAGGAAACGTTACTTATATTTTGAGGTATCCACTAAGAAGTTGGACACTGACACTGTGGCAAAGGCACTGCACTCACACTTTCAAGCAATTCACCCGCTCCAAACTCTTCTCCTATAAATGCTATTAAATAAACACTCATAATAGGAATAGTTTTAGTGCTAATTGTAATTTACATTAAATTGCAATTAATATGAATTACTGAAATAATTTAATCCAAATCCTCCTTAGCCACGCCTCTACAGTTTATCTGAAATAGTAAAACACTTACTCCCATTCTCTGAACCAAATTCTCAGTGTCCTAAGCTTTTTTAATAAATCACTCTTTTTGCAAAAAATTGAACAGTTTTAACCATGTTAAACACAATTTAATAACTCTGAGTGAATAGAGACCAATAGAGTGAATGTACTGTACACCTCTTATTATTGACATGTCCATGCTTTGAGCCTCCACAATCTTCCACAACATTCCCACAGCATCATTTGCTGAAAAGATAACATGGAGAATCCAAAGTGCTGTTTTCTCTCTGATATTGTTAGACCTTTGTTCAGAGAGTCACTGATCTCCAATCTCTGGCCCTGATGAACTGGGAGACTTTACACTCAGCCTACTTGTAGAGCCACCTCTAGATTACTGCATTCTACTTTATAATTACTTCATTAATTATTTGGAATTAAATATGGTACACTGATAGCAGAGGGAGTGGGGAAGATTTGACCTAGCTCAAGAAACTGTTTTAAATCTGCTGAGTTCTTTGATGGAAAGAGAATGCATCTCTGCCCAGTCTGGAAGGCAGCCATGCAGACATTGAATAAATGTCACAACCTGGCTCATATGACAAAAATGGGGAAGGACACCAAACAATCGTTTACAAATGTTTATTTTAAAGAAAACAACAACTACAAAACATCTAACAACAGTCTGGTCATGTCAGTGTGAATGAGTGACAATGTTGAGTGTTAAATTAAGCAAAGCAAAGCAAAGACAAATAAATCTGACCATAGAGGACAAGCATGCCAAAGCTGGAAGGTGAGGTAAACCCATTCCCTCCTGCTGTGCAACACCCACTCCTTTATATAGGGGTAAAGGTCCAGCTCAGGTGTTCTCAGTTTGCCTGCTGCACTCCAACCAATGGATCCTGTTATAGTTCCCTAGGCCTCCCTGGTATCTGTTTGTTTTGGGCCTTCTCTCCCCCTCTTCATTGCTCCCCGCCAGAGTGACACCTGACTCTTTGTCCCACCCCGATCTCCACAACTGGTTCTCATCAGTCACCTGCTGGTCATCTCCTGTGATTACTCAGTTAGGGCCTCAATTTGTTATTAGAACTCAATTTATTTGAGTTGCCTTAACTTAGAAAAACTAAGTAAGCTGGAAATTTTGCTTCTAAGTGCAGAAGGATGAAAGATGTGTTTTGAAAATGCCAGGTCACTACTGTCCTCCTCCCTCGCACGGATCAGTCCACATGTTCATGGTGCCAGCATTTTTTTTCTGGAATATTTTGTAGTGATGGGATTTCCGGCTTTTTTTTTTTTTTTTTTTTAAATAAGAGAACCGGCTCTTTCAGCTCGGCTCGCTAAAAAGAGCCAGCTCTTTTGGCTCCCAACGGACTCTTCAGGTTGTTTTGTTGCTTTAATTAATTTATTATTAACAACAATATAAAATTATGCACAAAAGGAATTACTAATGTAAAACAAAACATGGTTTTATTTATATATGTTTATATATAAATATATGTGGTGGCCCCTAGAGACAAAGTATGTACAAATTCCAAAGCACATTTCTAGCATTAACTGAACTTCCAAAACAGAGCTAACTAGATCAATGAAATTACAAAATTGAAAACATGTGTATTGATTGTGTATTTATACACAAGCACTCATATATTCAAATAATGCAAAAAAAATGTTAATTTACCTGTTACTACCACACACCAAATCCGGTCGTCAGTACTTCCTGGCTTGTGTAGCCACTAGGTAACAAAAGCTCAACACTGCGCCTAGCATCCAGGGGCACTTCTGTTGTGTTTTGTATGTGCTTTGTCTCTAGCGGCCACCGTAAATAAACTTTTATTTATTCACTCCACATAAAATGTAATAAATAAATCATATAATACAAAAACCAACTATTTACATTTCAACTTTTAACTATTTAAATTTTCCGGTTTTTAAACAAATTTAAAATGAAACAGCAAAAACACTGCAAACCACAACACAATTAAATATAAATTACAGTATGACAACAAAAAGAAGATGCATATTCTCTGTCATATGGGCCTGCATGAATAAACTTTCTGAATCCTTTATCATCCGCAACTGAAAATAGTTGTGGATGATTACTATACCTTTCTAATGTGACGTTGTTGTCCCTGGCTCTCTTTCTCTCTCTTTCCCTCCCGCTCTGTTCATGTGCTACTGTGAGTGTAACTACCGCCCCTCCCCCCTCTTCCCAGCGCAAAGCACAAGGCTCGCATGCGGAGTGAAGCGGAAAGAAAGGGCGAGAGAGAGGGTGAAAAACCCACAGCTCCCAATAAGGAACCGGCTCGCGTCGTTCACTTCAAAGATCCGGCTCTAAGAACCGTCTCGTTCGCGACCGACACATCACTAATATGTTGAGCAAACCTGGAGAAGCTTCTGTGGACCATGTTTGGATGAGCGTGAGTGAGTTTCAGCGTGGATTGGATTGAGTGCTTGTGAGTCACTGTCAGTGTGAAGAGGAGTGTGGACGTGTTACCCTGCCCCAGACCTTTCCCTGGGCTTGCTGAAGCCCCCCTTCCCTTTTTCAGTGTACATATAGTTCATCTGGTGTTGCTGTAAATAAATTCCCTTTGACTTGCACTAGTTTGAGTCCTGCAGACCTATCAACAGGATCCGTTCCTGCAACGGTGCAAAAAATTAAGTACCCAGCAGGGCTGTCAGATCCCCACCCACAAAGACTGACGTGAAAAAGGATCACTGAAATAAACATCCCAAAGACAAGATATACATGAGGAAAACAACATTTCATGTTGCTGGTCCTACTCCCTACTTGCTTTGGCCTTCAACAACTCAGTCAGTGGGCATAACACAGTGGAAAATTTTTATAGAAACTTCTATAATGACTCACCAGACCCCAAAATCTTTGCAGTTTCTTCTTTGTTGTTGGGGGAGGATACTGCTCAATTACTGCAATCTTTGCTGTCACTGGGGGCACCACACGGCCAAGATAGGTCACCGTTTCCTTGGCATACTCATATTTAGCAAAGTTAATAGTAAGTGTGGCATCAGCCCATCGATTAAACATGCTCAAATGCGATAAAGATGAGCATGCCAAGTGTCACTGTAGATAACCAAATCATCCAAATAAACTGAACAGCCCTCCAAGCCGGCCACAATTTGATTCATTAACAGATGAAATGTTGCTGAAGTGTTTCTTAAACTGAACAACATGACTTTATAAGAATAAAGACCAGAAGGAGTAATGAAAGCCAATATTTTTTGTACTTTTTCTGACAACGGCACCTGCCAATAACCTTTAAGCAAATCAAATTTGCTTACAAACTTGGCCGATCCAACCTGGTCATTAGTGAGGGCAGGGATAGCTCACTAAGGTAGCGTGGTTGCCCCATGATCGGAAGGTCAGGGGGTTGAATCCACTGAACGGCTATCTTAAGGTACCGTCCCTACACACTGCTCCCCGGGCGCCTGATTGGTGGTTGCCCACTGCTTCACTGAATGAAAGGGTTAAATGCAGAGAAAGTAATTTCCGCATGGGGATCAATAAAGTATACATTATTATTATTATTATTACAACAGTCATCTATTCGAGGCATTCAAAAAAAGAATCAGGCTTTGTCACAGAGTTTACTTTTATGAAATCTGTACAAAATCTTGATGTGTCTGGCTTTGGAACAAGGATACATGGAGAAACCCAGCTGGAGGAAGAAGGAGAAGCAATATCATTTTGGAGCATAAAAGAAACTTCAGCATCCAAATGTTTAAGCTATCCTGTGACATGCAATAAAATCGCTGCTTGATCAGCTGTATATTTCCAATATCAGTATCATGTTCAATCAAGTCCGTGCAAGTGGGAACCTCACCAAACAAACAGCAATACAAAATCAGTTCTGACAGCTCATTGCATTTATCTACCGGCAAATGAGGCAGGATTACAAAGGGACTGAAATTTCTTCAGATGACCAAACTGTCATCAGGCTCTGGTATTTCATCAATTTCAGAAAAGTAAAGAAGTGAAGAAACAGCCAAGACAGGGTGAACAGTGTCCTTAATGCACCGACTAGAATTTTGGTCACTTGCATAATACGGTTTGAGTAAGTTTACATGACAGAGCTGAACCTACTTTTTTCGTTTTAGGGTTGAAAGTAATTCAGATCAAAAGTTTCTCATTAAGGACCTGTGAGGGCCTGTAAATCGGGGACGATACAGAGATCCCACAACTGGCAAAAAGGCCGAAACTTGGTCCCCACAACAAAACTGACAGCTGGCAATCCCAGCTACAAACAATCGAAGTCTAAATCCATTTACAAACTCAACCAAGTCTTTTAGGTGGCTCTGAATCAACCCATTTATTTTTTAATACAGCCAAGGGCCGACGCACACCATGTCAAAACCCAAGCTTATTAGGGCTGAAACCTATGTTTTCTTGCAGCCAAAATCAACCATGGCAGACCCTCTTCCCAGTCTCTACTAAGCTCTATGCTATAGGTACGCAAAAGAGACATTAGCATCTGGTGAAACCTTTCCAGAGCAACCTGGCTTTGGGCATGGTATCTTGATGACCGATTATGGTTTATGTGCTTGCTCGTCATTGACCTCAGTGGATATCCAGCAGGAATTTTGGTACTTTGACACATCACTGTAAGAAGATACTTATTTTCAGATTTTGAGGGCAGCAAAGGACCCACACAGTATAGAACAAGATGCTCCAAAGGTTCCTGTTGCGGCTCCTCCAACCTACGGCCGCGGCAGGCTAAACATGAGGACACAGATGACGCGCAACAATAAACGCATAAAATACACTTCTGTACCATTTGCTCCTTTTATTTCGCATGCAACTGTCCTCTATACAAATCAGCACACGGGATTAACAATTACACAAATGCACAGACTGCACAAGCAAATAACTGCAACTCACCACCAATTACCAATTGGCACCAATTAGTATGCCAAACAACAACTTGGCCTATGGCGTCAGTTAGTGGATAAATATACAAAAACCATCAAGTTACAGTCAAAATACTTCCAAACCATTCAAGCTGCGCTCAACAGAAAGTTTTGCCTCATGCTCACCCTACCTTTCTGCGCATCAACATCAGGTGCGGTGAACAGGTGAGTGCAACCACATTTATCCTCTAACACACCCATGAGACACGCCCCACACCCGTGCACCAATACAGTGAGTCCATTTAAACCAACCCATCCATCCATCCATCCATCTTCATCCGCTTTATCCGAGGCCGGGTCGCGGGGGCAGCAGCCTAAGCAGAGAAGCCCAGACCTCCCTCTCCCCAGCCACCTCCTCCAGCTTATCCGGGGGAACACCAAGGCGTTCCCAGGCCAGCCGAGAGATATAGGGCGTTTATCAATATGCGTACTTGTGCGTACTTGCGTTCTCGTGTACTCGTGATACGTCATCAGTCGGAGACCAAGTACTGTTCCAATTCGAAGTACGCATCACGCCAAGAACGCGAAAAAGTCCCAGATGTGTTCTCGAGCCGCCCATTTTATCGAGCATGCATCGGTGTAGACTTGGGACAGCTATATATCCCAGAATGCATTTCGTCCAAAACTCAACAGCGGACTCCCGGCACATCGTCCCCCCCCGCTCGCGGACTTCTCACTACTCAGGTTACAGAAACCCCAGCAGCTGTCTATAGTATTGAGTGTCCACTAGAATAGAAATAAAAGCGTTCTAACATCTCACCTGCTTGTTTTTATTAAGGTATGTACACGTATGTACATGTACACTATTTTTATTAATAGAGGTTTCACTACTGAGGTTAAACATGATATATAAGTCACTTAGATCACTTCTAAATGTTAATGTTTGGTTTATTTCAGGTTTTTATTTGTTCCTGAGTAAACCGGTTTGGCTGTGATTACAGTTAAGCTTCACCACATGTTACTCACAGTTAAATTAAGAGGGGACGGCAGTAAAAACTCCGGACCTGTGACATCATCACGTACGCTGGTGTTCTGACTGTACAAATCACGAGTCCGTGCTCGCGTACTTGAGAATTGAGAAACGGCCCACGAGTCCGTGCTCGTGTTCTCGGCGGGTACGTACTCACCGAGAACGCGAGTACGTACTCGCGTACTTGGGCATTGATAAACGGCCATAATCTCTCCAGCGTGTCCTGGGTCTGCCCCGGGGCCTCCTCCCGGTGGGACATGCCCGGAACACCTCACCCAGGAGGCATCCTTGTCAGATGCCCAAACCACCTCAACTGGCTCCTTTCGAATTGCCTTCCGCCTCACGGAACCTCTCCGTGAATCGCTACCTTATCGTGGTGGAGGGGTTTGTGTGTCCCAGGGATCCCAGGGGCTATGTTGTTTGGGGGCTTTTGCCCCCTGGTAGGGTCTCCCATGGCAAATTGGTCTTGGGTGAGGGACCAGACAAAGAGCGATTCAGAAGACCCTTATGAAGAGAATATCGAGGGAACAGTTTACCCTGCCCGGGATAGGGTTACCGGGGCCCCGCCCTGGAGCCAGGCCCGGGGAGGGTGCCCGAGGGCGAGCGTCTGGTGGCCGGGCCTTAGTCCATGGGGCCCGGCCGGGCACAGCCCGAAGAGGAGACATGGGCCCATCCTCCCGCAGGCCCACCACCCGCAGGAGGCGCCATAGGGGTCGGGTGCATTGTGTGCTGGGCGGCGGCCAGGAGCGGAGGCCCTGGCAGACTGATCCCCGGCTGCCAAGACTGGCAATAGGGACATGGAATGTCACCTTAAACCAACCCACTTAGTCAAAAAAGAGCAACTCATATGGCTCCTACATACCGGCCCCTAATTATTTTAGAGCAATAATTACATCATACTTACCATGTAGTAGACATATTGATAAACATGATCAATCCTTTATCAAACGTTCAAAAATGCAATTTCAATTCAAAATAAGCAAATACACATAATACAAATAGACATTTGAAAAAGTCATTTATGACTCTTCTGCTTCCTGTAGAAGACACACTTTAGTGATCGGCCTGTCCAAACAACCAGTCTTTGTTTTAACACGAATCCGACGCACAAGTCCTTTACCGTCAGAAATTGCTTCCACAACCCTTCCAGTCACCCAAAGTTACGAGGCGCAGAATCATCAACAACGATAACCACATCTCCAGGAATGAAGTTCCGTCCGATTCTCTGCCACTTCTGACGCTCTTGAAGCTAGGGCAGGTACTCCTTAACCCAGCGCTTCCAGAACAGGTCAGACATGTACTGTACTTGCCTCCATCGACATCGTCCATACACGTCCCCCTTCTGAAACACTCCTGGTGGCATCAATGGCTTGGTCTTAAGCAACAACAGATGGTTAGGAGTCAAGGCCTCCAAATCATTAGGATCAGTAGAAGCTTTGGTTATTGGCCTACTGTTCACAATAGCCTCTGCCTCACAAAGAACTGTACAAAGGCCTTCATCATCCAAGTTCTGCACTTTCAAAACAGAATTTAACACCTTCCTGACAGACCTTATGAGACGTTCCCAAACACCGCCATGATGGGAACCAGCAGGAGGATTAAAAATCCACTTTATGCCCTTTTGCAGCAGCATCTCATGAATCTGTGCCTGATTCCATCCTTCCACTGCCTCTTTCAACTCACGTTCACCACCCACAAAGTTCCCAGAGTACACTTCCTCCAGTGTAACCTCCAAGTCCAGTATTGTGTCATTTCCTCTGGGAATATTCCTGTCCTGTTGCTGTCGGTTGCCACCAAACATGAACTCAAAGTCACCAAAGAAGCTGGAGAAGATATCGCTGTGAGAGCTGTGGTGACCCTCTTTGAGCCTGTGCTCTCCATACACGGGCTCAAAGGGCGATCGTGGCTCAAGAGTTTGGAGTCCGCCTTGTAATCGGAAGGTTGCCGGTTCGAGCCCCGGCTCAGACAGTCTCGGTCGTTGTGTCCTTGGGCAAGACACTTTACCCTACCGCCTACTGGTGTTGGCCAGAAGGGCCGATGGCGCGATATGGCAGCCTCGCTTCTGTCAGTCTGCCCCAGGGCAGCTGTGGCTACAACTGTAGCTTGCCTCCACCAGTGTGTGAATGGGTGGATGACTGGGTATGTAAAGCGCTTTGGGGTCCTTAGGCGGGGCTAGTAAAAGCGCTATACAAATACAGGCCATTTACCATTTACATGTCATACGGTTTCCTTTTCTCCTTATCTGAGAGGACCTCATAGGCTGCCCCCAAGTCTGCGAACTTGTCCAGGGCTTGCGGGTCGTCTTGGTTTTTATCGGGGTGTAACTGCAAAGCCAGCTTTCTATAGGCCTTCTTGATGTCCCTGATTGATGCACTCTTGTGTTCATTTGCATCAACAGCATTAACTAGAAAGGCCATTTTAATCTCTGGATCATTTGAAGAGATCTTTCCAAAAATCAAGGTTCACTGGCCACTTAATTTCTGGTTCAGCAAGAAACTTTGGACCTGTCAACCAGGAATCATCCTTGACAAACATCCGTTTAAGGCACATAGTTCGCTGTTCTACGACCTTCTTATTATTTGGCATTTTTACCTGATTGCACTTAAAAGGTAAACCAATGGTATAATGACCATCAACCAACTTAACCGAGTCCATCACTGACTTCATAAACTGTTGATCTTCTCTAGACAAAGCAAACTGCTCATCCTGAATACATTCTGGAAAATTAGCCTTCATTTGATGTTCCCACAGCTCATCCAATCTTGCCACGGAAATCCTATCAACACTCACATCAAAAATGTCAGTCTTGCGATCCTCTCTGAGAGGACCATCCACCGTCCAACCCAGCATAGTTTTTACAGCATAGGGGCCTCCATCCTGGCTTCTAACAACATCCCATGGCTCTAAAGCCTTGGGCACATTGGTCCCAATCAACAGGTCTACCCCGGAATTTATCTCCAGTATGTTAATATAGCACAAATGAGGCCATCTATCCAGATCTTCCTGTCAGGGAATATTGCATTGTTGAACAGGCATGCTTTTCTGTGTAAATAAGTCAGGCAAGTCACAGTAGTGATCCAAATCCAAACCAGCTACTTCCAAATCTGAAACAGCATAACTACTGACCATTTTCTCCTGACCCATTGTCCGCAACAGAATGCCAGTTTTCCTTCCTGAAAGATTCAGCCTATTCATGAGCCCTTCAGTACAAAATGAAGCTGAGCTCCCAGGATCTAGAAAAGCATAGGTTATCAGTGACTGATTACCTTTCTTGGACTTCACTCTAACTGGTATTATGGACAGAGCACTATTTTGCTCACCGGCCCCAGTAACACCACTGCTTTGCACAGCACATGAAGGACCTTCATCTGATGGTTCTCTCCCTCCTATAGTTTGCACTGAAACACTTTGCCTCTGCTTGGAGTGGATATGTAAGAGTGTGGGGTGTTTCTGATTACAGACTTTACACAAGAGATGTTTCCTGCAGTCCTTGCTTCTGTGCCCAATGCGCAGACAACCAAAACACACACCATTCTCTTTCAAAAAAGATAATCTTTCACAGTGCAACTTTCTTTCAAATGAAGGACACAAATCCAACATATGCCCTGCTCCACAAAACAAGCAACCCTTGGTCACAACTGAACCACTCTCTCGCCTCAACGCTGCCTCAATCTTCCCTTCCACCTTGGTCACTGTAGTAGCAAAACTACTCCGCTTAGCCTTAGGGTAAAACTCAGACTTAACATTCCTCGCCTCTTTTCTGATGGCTGTTGGAGGATCCTGTATATCTCCAAACAATGGGTCACTTGCGATCTTCACTTGCTTTTCGACAAACTCAACAACATCGCCAAAACCCACTTTACTTTGAAACCTCTCCTGCAGATCGCACACAACATTCCTCCATTTATCCCTGAGCTTATAAGGCAACTTTTTTTTATAACTGCTTGTATATTAGCAGAGACATCCAACTCATGCAAGGACTCAACGTCTCCCATTGCATTGCAACATTGCCTTAATAAGAACCCATATTCCTGCAAAGCCTTCACATCATCAGATTTTATAAGTGGCCATTTACTGACCCTTTCAATGTAGGCAGCAGCAATTTTCAGCGAATTGCCAAAGTTCTCCTGGAGCAAAGATTTAGCTTCATCAATATCCATACTCAGCAGGCATATACTGACAGCTTATGACCATTTCTCTTGGATGGCCTCTAGTATATTGCTCGAGAAAATATAAACAATCCTTAGCACTGTGAGCTTGACTCTCCACCATGTGCTCAAAAGCTCTCATAAATGTTTGATATTGCAAAGGATCACCATCAAAGAACTGAATGTCACG